>NC_057388.1:46555806-46629732 GCF_019320065.1 Cervus canadensis
AGGCAATTTAAATTACATTAGAACCTGTCCACTCTCTAAATGATTCTCAGGATCAACTTAGCCATCAACATCTATGAGTCTTTCCAAACCAATTCACACATTTATTGTATTCCCCTATCTATCTTTAATAGCATGATTTGTTGGAGACATGAATCCTTTCTCAGGTTAGAAGGCAATTTAAATTACATTAGAACCTGTCCACTCTCTAAATGATTCTCAGGATCAACTTAGCCATCAACATCTATGAGTCTTTCCAAGAACAGTTGGGAAAATGTTTCCCCTTACCATAAAGATATCATATAACTTACCATATGGGCCATCACTGCTGATTTTGATACAAGTGTAACTTGCCTTCTTTGGGAGGAGAAGGCTTATGATTTAGACCTTGGGTCTCTGTTATTGCTTGTAATGGTTTTTCTCCATTTCTATTGTGGAGGGAGACAATATGAGAGGTGGTGAAGGTCAGCCTGCTTGGAATGAAATCCCAGGACACTGAGGGGCCTTCCTGAAGAAGATACACCCACCTCCATATCCCCTGCCTCTTGTTTGCAGAAAAGCTTTGGCCTTCTTGGCCCTTCCCTGAGTTGCAAAGAGTAAATTTAATCAGAGAAGTGAGAAAATGGAGAAACAGAGGACAACAGTCAAGCAAAACAAATTAATAACAGCCATGAATAAAGTCAAGGACCTTTACTTCCTCCTCAAAGGCCATAGATAACACTCCGAGGAGTTGCATCTTTGGGTTGTTCTGCAGACACTTAAAACCCCTACCAAGTGGGAGAAGCTGACTACATGAAGGCCATAAACAGCTGGAGCCTGTGGATTGATAATGCTGACCCCTGTGAATTGCTCTGTTACCTGCCCATGTTAGGTGATAACATTTTATGGCTGGACAGTCTCTGCAGATACCAGACACCAGGTTCCAACTGCGTACATTTACACATGCATGCAGACACATACATTTCCCACGTGTAAATGTCCAATCACTTGGCGTGATCTCTGAATCAACTAAGCATGTGTCCAGCATGCCCACCATGCCTGCAATTGTGACACCACGTAAGCCAGCTGTTAAACTGCACTGATTGCAGAATTGTACTTGAGCTGATCAGGCACCCTGCAATGGCCACTCCTAACCTCCCTTTTAAAACCCCTTCTCTGAAAGCCACTGAGGAATTTGGGGTTTTTGAGCATAAGCTGCCTGTTCTCCTTGCTTGGCCCCATGCTGGACGCCTTCCAATAACTGCTGTATTTCCTTCACCATAATTCGGTGTCAGGAGATTGGCTTTGCTGCATGTCTGGCAAGTTCGGTTTGGTAACAGGAATAGCACCTGTAGTGAATTGGGCTGGGACTTGCCTGAGACAAAAGCTATCTAGGACTTAGGACGGTTACAGGATATAACCTTCTGTTTGAAATAAAAATGCAGAATTAAAAAAAAATGCAGAATTACCACTGGGAATATTGGAATAGTACAATTAAAGAAATCTGGCTTTCCATTTAAAATTATACATATACTGCCAACAATAAACAGAAAAAGTACAGATCCTCTGCCTCTCAGTGCAGTTATTTAGGTACCTGACAGATGTTTGTAAGGTCTTTGTCTGACTTATCTTTGTTTCTCCTCTTAGGACTAGCAGTATCAGTCAGGGCAAGCACATAGCAGGCACTCAAGAAATGACTGCTGAATTAAACTGCATCAACAGCTAAGTCACAGGGAATTCCTCACTAACAGGGATTTTGACCTGTTGTAGTAAAATTCTTCTAACTCAGTGGTTCTCTAAGTGTCGTCTCCAGACCGCCAGCATTGGCTGGGATCTGGTTAGAAAAGCAAGTTCTCGTGACTAACCCACAGCCTCACTGAGCCAGAAACTCTGAAGGTGGCAAGAATCGGTATAGCAAAAACCCTTGGTGATGTTGCTACACACTAAAGTTTGAGAACCACTGTAATTTAAACTAAACTAAAAATGGTATTCCAGAGCTCCTTCTTTCCTGAAAGGAAGCCCAGGAAGAGGAAGAGATGCATTTACCACATGGGGGCAAATCTATGGTGTTAATAAACATAAGGACTTCCTTGATGGCTCAGCAGGTAAAGAACCCAGTTGTGATGCAGGAGACACAAGAGACGTGGGTTGAATTCCTGGCTCAGGAAGATCCCCTGGAGAAGGAAAAGGCAACTCACTCCAGTATTCCTGTCTGAGAGATCCCATGGACAGAGAAGCTTGGTGAGTACAATTCATGCGGTCACAAAGAGTCAGACACGACTGAGCACACAGTACAATAAACATAAACTTGGAAGGTTCTCAGTAACAGGTAAGCTTGTACATTAACCTTGTCAAATTTTGAAGACTCCATTTCATCCCAAAGTCTCAGAGGTCAACATTCAAAGGTCACTTGAGCCACAAACCACCAAACTTCTCTGTCCTAAGTAAAAATACTACCACTTTGCTTAACTCACTCTTCTTCAGCTTTCTGTCAGCACAGCACCTTTCCTATCTGATCCCAAAGCTGAAAACCATCTCTCTCAAACATTTAAAAAGAAATCAATTATGTCCTTAAAAAGTCGAATCAGCAACCATCAGTGCAGGACAGAGCAGGTCAACGGAAGAGAACAAAGCAGGCATTTCTACTCTTTGTGATGACAACTGTCTAAACATTTCTGATGGATTCCGTGTGGTAATGTTTTCCGGAATGGCATCTTCCAGAAGTTAAACAATAAAGAATTAAAGTCAAAACTTGAACAACACTAATCAAAGAAAATGAACTGTAATCGTTTTGAGGAAGCTGAATTGCATCAACATTCGAGTATCCATTATTCCTTTCATCATTTCAGCATTGTACACTATCATTATCTATTCTTTCAGGGTTCTGAAAAGGCTTTAGAATCTGCTGATTGTCAGTCACTAGCTACCGGATGCCACAAAGCTCTGCAACACTACTGGACCATGGCAAATGTAAAAAAGATAGTTAACTACTGCAAATAGCACTTCTGTTGCCAGATAAATGGCATTACAAAGCTGGACTTATTGTGCACATCTGGGCACTTTCTGAAAGCAATCTGTACATGAGCATGAACAAAACCGCCTGGGATTAGCCACATTTCCAATGGATCCACAGAGAAAACTGGCAGATTCAGGATCAAGTTGCTCAGCTGTTGGCAGATGAAATACACAAGATCAAAAGAAAAGAGCTGTGTTTCTGGGCAACCCCCTCTTCCATATACCTCTAATCTAACACCAAATTAACTGGTATACATGAGTGTTTTGAGTTAAACCTGCCATGGAAATATTTTATTATCTCCTACATTTACTTTGGATAAATATTATTTAATTTGACTCCCTTCTCAGTAATTAAAATTGCAGTATCTCAAGGAAAATAAAATTAGTTTCATTATACAAATTATTTTTGAATTAAATATAGCCAGATAGCAAGCAAATGCTCAGAAGTCATAAGCCTGATGATACATAATTAGAAAATCAGAAATTAATACAATTTAATGATTGGCATAACAATGTAGAGAAAGATAAGCTGATTTCAGATAGTTTATTTCTCAAATGTGTCTTTCTTGATAGTTAAACATGGGTCACAAAGACTGGTTAGTGACAGTATCAATAGTGTTTTGGTTAAAAAAAATTTTTAAGATTTTATTTTTTACAGCAGTTTTAGGTTCAAAACAAAATTGACAGGAAAGTACAGAGATTTCCCATGTATTCTCTGCCCTCACACACATATAGCCTCCCCTGTTATCAACACCCACCCACCCCCAAAGATGATACATTTGTTACCTGTGATGTACCTGCATTAATACATCATAGTCGTTCAACTTCCATAATTTATCTTAGGGCTCATTCCTGGTGTTGTACCTTCTATAAGTTTGGATAAATGTATAATGCCATGTATCCATTATAATATAAAGAGGAAGTATTTTCACTGCCCTAAAAAAAAACCTCTGTGCTCTGTTTATTCACCTCTTCTGTACAATCCCGACCCCGGGCAACCACAGACCTTTTACTGTCTCTGTAGTTCTGCTTTTTCCAGAATCCTTGAAATCATAATATGTAGCCTTTTCTGATTGGCTTCTTTCACTTAGTAATATGCATTTAAGTTTTCTTCATATCTTTTCATGATTTTATAACTCATTTCTTTTTTGCCCTGAACCATGCTATTGACTGGATATACCACAGTTTATTTATCCATTCACCTACTGAAGAATATCTTAGTTGCTTCCAAGTTTTAGCAATTATGAATAAAGATTCTATAAACATCTGTGTGCAGGTCTTCATGCGGACAGAAGTTTACAACTCCTTTGGGTAAATACCAAGGAGCACAAATGCTGGATCATATAGTAAGAGTATGTTTTAGTTTTCTAAGAAACCACCAAACTGTCCTCCAAAGTGGCTGTACCATTTTGCATTCCCACCAGCAATGTATGAGTTCCTGTTGTTCCACAACCTCATGAGCATTGGATGCTCTCAGTTTTCCAGAGTCTGGCCATTCTGATAGTTGTGTAGTGGTATGTTATTTCTCTAGATGGGTTTTTTTGGTTTCTTTTTTTCAACTGAGGTATAAGTGAAATACATTATATTAGTTTCAGGTGTACAACATAATGATTCAGCCTATAAGTGTGTGTGTGTGTATATATTGCAAATCAGTGTCACAATAAGTCTAGTTAACATCTGTGATCATCAATAGTTACAGGTTTTTTTTTTCTTGTAACAAAAACCTTTACAATCTCTTAGCATTTTTCAGATATGCAATACAGTATTAATAACTATAGTTGCCATGTTTTACCTAACATTCCCATGACTTATCTTTAACTGGAATTTTGTACCTTTGACTCCCTTCACCTATTTCACTTACCCTCTACCCCAACTTCTAGCAACCAATCTGTTCTCTGTATTTATGAGCTTTTAAAATTTTAGTTACTTTTTAAGATTCTACATGGGCTATCATACAGCATTTGTTTTTCTCTGTCTCATTATGGTATTTAGCATAATACACTCAAGGTTTGTCTATGTTGTTGCAAATTTTCATTCTTTTTTATGGCTGAATAATATTCCTCTGTGTGTGTGTGTGTCTGTGTGTGTGTACCATAGTGGTCCAGTTTTCCCAATATCATTTGTTGAAGAGACTGTCATTTCCCCATGTATCTTTTTGGCTCCTTTGTTGTAAATTAATTGACCATACATGCATGGATTTATTTCTGGGCTCTCTGTTCTGTTCCATTGATCCATACCATACTGATTGATTCCTATAGCTTCATATTTTGAAAATAGGAAGTGTGATGCCTCCAGCTTTGTTCTTCTTTCTTGAGATTGCTTTGTCTATTTGGGGTATATGGTCCATGCAATTATTTTGTTTTAATTTGCATTTTCCTGATGACAAGATGTGAAGCATCTTTTCATGTTTGTCATCAGCATATCTTCTTCAATGTACCACCAGTTTTTAAATGTATTTGTTATATATGTATCTATTTATTTGGTATAAATGAGGACAATAATCAAAGTTCCTTTTGACCTTGCATGAAACTAATGCATCATTACACATTTTTAAAGAGGAAAGGAGGGGGTGGGAGGAAATGAAGAGACACAACTTTTCACCCCATAAGAGGAACTGAAACCTGATTATACTCTTGAACTAAAAATATTTTTTAAAAGTATCTGAATTGTAAATGGCTATAATTTTCTGAAAGATCCATTTAGTCCTGTAAAAAGAAGATGACTGGAATCAGGACATCTTTGTTCCAAACTAATGGTCTCAAACTAAAATGCTTAAGGGGGCCAAGTAGCTAAAGAGTGAATCTGCCCAGCAAAGGAATAGAGACTCAGGCCCTGCTTTCTGGGCAGCTGAGAGCCTACTATTACCAACTCCAGCAGCTGTTGTCAGGGAAATACATACCCAGTGTTGCTGGACCACCTGATTTTTTTTAAAGGCAGAAATACAATTTTTTATATAAAAGTCAACTGTTTTAAAAGTGGCAGTAACTCATTTAAAAGTGCTGTTTAGTTCTGTGTAGCCCCAAGAATCTGGGGCTAAAGATGGTATCCAAGGCCGCATGCTGTCTATACCCTGAGCTGCTACCAAGTACCTATGGGTCTTCTTTGCACTGGTTCCTTACCTGAAAAACACATGTCCAAGTTTTTCTTGGCACCAGATGCCTATTCTGGTCGTTTTATACAATACTTTTTTTTTTTTTATTTGTGAAGAAACAGTTTAGGAACTTTAGTTCTCAGTAAGTTAGAATATTAAAATAATAACATCCGAAAGAACAATCTTAAAATGCTGACGCAGTTTGAGTCTTGGAAAACTGATCAATTCATGAGAGTGATTTATTTACAGAAATGTGTGCTGTTAAATATGACACATTTACTTCAGTGAACAATCACCAAATAATTAGGGACGTGAAAGAAGTTTCCATTTTTCAAGAGACAGTACTTTCTAGTGGTTAAGAAAATATTAATGCACTGGAACCAGCCTCATCTGGGTTAAAAGCTGAGTCCCCCATTTACTGTGACCTACACAAGGTCCTATAGGTCTATATGCCATTTTTACTCATCTGTAAAAAAGGGCACCACAGTTCCTACCTCGTAGGGTTATTATGAAGTTTAAGTGAGTTAGTGTAGTGCTTAGAACAGTATCTGACACAGAGAAAGCATCTGACACAAGAAAGAATTAGCTGTTGTTGATATTACCGGTGTAAAACACATTAATAGCTAAATCCATTAACCTCCTACTTGACTTAGCATTTTACTCTAATATCTTGAAGAAATTTAACCCAATCTTCATCCCGTCAAGGCTAAAATCAATGGACTACCTAAACAACTCCACTGGCAACTTGTAAGTGAGGCCCTAACATGCCACAATTCACAGAAATCTAACAGAGGTCAATACAGGCACCGCAGGTCAATGCAGTGGAACAGGGGCCATTCGAAATCAAAGGGTGTGAACGCCTCATCCTTGGTTTCCACCCCCTTGTGATTAATTACAGCCGGACTGTCTCCACCAGCCAGCTGTATCCTAGCTCACAGGCCTGACCCCAACCGAGGACTACAACAGCCTAATGAAAACTGTGCTTCTAATTGTCCAGCGGGTGATCCCGGCTTGGCTAAGAAAGGCTCTTTTCACTCCCCTCCTTTCTGATTAACTAGATGGCTTTATAAATCCCCTTAATAAGTTCATTTGTGTAACCCAAGGCTTGCTGCCCTTCCTTCCTGCTGCTAAGAGGGCTCAGCTGCTTATCTTTGGATGTGACCCATCAAAGAGAATTGCTGAATTTTTTTAATCTGCTAAATTGACAAGTACCACTGATCTCACATCTCTCCCAATTTAGTAATTGTTCAGTATCATAAAGGAAATCTACATGCAGGCAGCAAATTGACAGACTGGTATAAATCTTTTCCAGTTTATAAAAATGTCCTTAATGATTACCTCATAAACAGTGAATTTGATAACTAACAGGTCTGTGTAAGGTACCTAATATTCACAGAGATCTTGATCATTTCTAAGTGGTTTCCATATGTATCATCTCGTTTAGCGCCCCCAGCAACACGGTGAGGTTAGTACTATTATTATCCTCATTTTACAAGCAAAAAATCTGAGGCACAGAGAGGTGCAAGATATTGAACCTGTATCTTACACAAGATCACATGACCACTGAGTGTTAGAGATGGGCTTGATTTCAGGTCTCCTGCTATTAAATCAAGTGGTGTTTCCATTATAACAAGCACGCTAATGATCCATCGGCTGTCTTTCAGCCCCACACCTGTCCCATTACACTTTGTCCTGCTCCGTCTCTGCAAACTGTATTTCCATGCTCCTTGACCAACTGTCTTTCCATGGTGTTTTCCTTACTGGTGGTATTTGTGGGCAATACCGAAGCATAATAGAGACAGAAGATTACTTCTTCTGATTCAGAACGAGGCAGCTGATGGCAGCTGCTGAAGCAGCAGCAGGACTGGAACAATTCTGGACTCCAGCAGCCTGGGAAGGCCCAGGGCTTTCTTATGGGTTCCAACTCTGGGAGAGAGAACACTTCTTGAGTAGAACCAATGTCAAGTGTCTCAACCCACCTGCAGCAGCAAGATCAAGTTCATGGGCACCATCCCAGGCAGGTTAGCTACTTCTGACCTTAGGAATCACCTCTGCTTGCTTTTTGCTCCTTCAACACCACCCCGCCACCCCTGTCTCTCTCTCTCTCCTCGCTCCCTCTTTTTGGAGCTCCAGCCCTTCTAATACATTCCCTTGTTTGCAGTATCTAAAGTGGCTTCCTGTACTTTGCTCCTCTTAGACAAGTATATCTGCTAGGCGGTGACACCTTGGGAGAGGGATAAAATGCAGAAGGCATGGCCCCCACCATGAAGAAACCCACCATCTCTCTGGGTAACAGAACTAATATGTTTAAACCAAGAGTAAACAGGACAAAAGCAATACAGTCAAGGGTTCACACAAATGGCATTCAGACCCTTTGTGCGATGGGAAAGCTCTTGGGTATTTCAGCTCTAACTTGATTTGCTGGGCAAGGAATAGAAGGTGTACTTGTGTCTATCGTTCAGCTCGCAGTCAGCCTGCTCTCAGCTGGTCCAGAAGCAGCCCCGCATGCAGCCCACCCTTCGGTCCTTCCGAATCACTTCCTCCTTTCTGTACTTCCTGCCCTGAAGCCATCCCTGGTGCCAAGTGGTTTGCCCCATTCTTGTTCAGTTTCCTGTTCATTAACTTCTGGCTCATTAGAACATTAGCATCCCTGAAATCCACATTTGCATCATCATACAGAAGCAACTTTTTGTCTATAGCGAACAAGGGCCACAATCACTACCCGTACATAATTTGGGACAGAACTAGTCTTTACGACAGAGGCTGAGAGTGGAAGCAAAGTTATTCAGTGATGGCTAGACTTTCACAGTTTTCATCCTCTATTAAATCTACTAATTTCATTTTTCTCTCCCCTAAAATTGAAGAATTCTATATCAATTGGGACCGAGGTGTTCTTTTTTTCAATTGAAGTATAGTTAATTTATAACATTGTGTTAGTTTCAAGTATACAGTAAAGTGATTCAGTTATATATATATATATATATATATACACACACACACACACACACACACACTTATACATATATATACAGATATATATATTTTTTTCAGTAGTCATGTACAGATGTGAGTGTTGGGACATAAAAAAGCCAAAGTGTTGGACCATTCTTAGCACCAAGGAATTGATGCTTTTGAATTGTGGTGTTAGAGAAGACTCATGAGAGTCCCTTGGACTGCAAGGAGATCAAACCAGTCAATACTAAAGAAAATCAACCTTGAATATTCATTGGAAAGACTAATGATGAAGCTGAAGCTCTAATACTTTGGCCACCTGATGCAAAGAGCAGACTCATTGAGGAGACCCCGATGCTGGAAAAGATTGAAAGTGAAAGGAGAAGAGGGCAGCAGAGGATGAGATGGTTGGATGGCATCATGAACTCAGTGGACATGAACTTGAGCAAGCTCTGGGAGATAGCGAAGGACTGGGAAGCCTGGAGTGCTGCAGTCCATGGGGTTGCAAAGAGTCCGACACGACTTAGTGACTGAACAACAACAAAAATATATACATATATATTTTTTCAGATTCTTTCCCATTATAAATTATTACAAAATATTGAGCAGCATCCCCTGTTGTATACATTATGTCCTTGTTGTTTACCTGTCTTCTATACAGTAGTGTGTATACACTGATCCCAAATTCCTAATTTGAGACTGAGTTTAGACTTCCCTGGTGGCTCAGATGGTAAAGTGTCTGCCTACAATGCAGGAGACCCAGGTTCAATCCCTGGGTCGGGAAGATCTCCTGGAGAAGGAAATGGCAACCCACTCCAGTATTATTGCTTGGAAAATCCCATGGACTGAGGAGCCTGGTAGGTTAGTCGATGGGGTTGCAGAGTCAGACACACTGAGTGACTTCACTTTCACTTTTAGTTTATCTTTAGAACAACAACTACTCTCTACTGAGGGCTTACTCTGTACCTGGTGAAAGTGAAAATGAAAGTCGCTCAGTCGTATCCAACTCTTTGTGACCCCATGGACTAAACAGTCCATGGAATTCTCCAGACTGGAGTACTGGAGTGGGTAGCCTTTTCCATCTCCAGGGGATCTTCCCAACCCAGGGATCAAACCCTGGTCTCCCGCATTGCAGGTGGATTCTTCACCAGCTGAGCCACAAGGGAAGCCCCGTGAAGCCCTCCTAAACTGAATGTTTACCCATTTTGCAAATGAGGAAAGTGAGGCCTACTGCAGTTAATTGCTTCTGCGTTTTCCTTACTTATTACTGACGAAGTCAGGACTCAGTGTCTGACCTGGCTATCTGACTCCTGAGTCTGTGCACTTCAAGATAACCTTAGACTGTCTGTTTCCATGGATGGAGAACAGCATTGTGACAACCACCCTAGTGCCTCTGTCGTCGGCATCCTGCGCCAGGGGCCAGCATCATAGGACAGAGCCTCTTTCGGGCTCAGAGGAGAGGCTTGCAGGCGGGGCTCCAGAGCAGCTCAGCTCTTCTCTGCCATGTGCCCTGGAATTCTGCACACGACTTTGCTTGAACAGGGCTCCTCTAAGCCTGCTTGCTGAAGGAGTGCAGGGAGCTAGCTCAGTCTTTGTAGAGGTAGTTTGCAAGAAGCAACATTACTTCCATTTCACTGGGTTACTGGTAGAAATGAGCACTTCTGCCTGATGTTCTCTGGCACACTTCAAGGCCTTTAGAAGGAGGGTAGAAACAAGACAACGACTCAGGGAATCATGGGTTTTCAAACAATGGGCCTCCTTTTATCCCTATAACCTATGCAGTAGGCTGGGCCAGCCACATACATTTTAAGTAAAGACCCTCGGTCCTCAAAGAAATTTTTATCCCTATAACCAGTGGATGAGGCTGGCGCTCTGTAAAGCCTCAAGGCTGGGAAAGTTTCTCTCTTGTACCTTCAGCTGTGTCCCTTTTCTTACAAAGGCGCTAACTTTTCTCTCTCCCCTCAGGTATCTGGTATCCTGGTATCTTTCCCACTCATGCGTCCGATACTTGATTGAAGCAGTAGCAGCTCAGCAAATACAGCAGTGAGTTAAGGAAACCAAACTCTAGCAGGAGAAGTTTAGGTATTAGCCGGTAGGCTGGGGAATGTTTTTAAGAGAGAAGGGGATTATGGGAGACTCGTAGCATCCTGAAACCACTCCATCAATCCTGCATCTAGGGTAAGCCCTCAGGGTGATGAAAATTTTTTATTGTATTGACAGGAAACACACTGGCTTCAACATTTGTACCACAAAAGCCAGAACCAGCGATTGGGAGACAGTTAGGAACACTGCTCTGATTCTTATAGTGGATTTTACAACTAGCAAATTAAATGAATTATTGAAAAAAAAAAACCCTGTAAAAATAAACAACAATAATCCCTCTCCCCAAGTAATCTGTTTCCCTCTACCATTAGAGGAACTGCTGTGACTTTGGCATGATTCTTATTATTATTTATATCTCAAGCAATGCTTTATTTTAATCCAAAAGAGAACACTAGGCAAAAAAACTGAATCTCTTTGAGCACAAGGGTCTTTACTTAAAATATATGTGGCTGGGCTAGTGAAGAGCCTCCTCTGTGTCCCTGCCAGGCATTAGTCACAAGCCAAATAAATGCCCAATCAGTTTTTGTAAACTTATGATTCGCTTTCATCCCAACAAAGCCCATGTTTGTCACTAGGATTCCTGCTTCTCCGGCTACTGGTTAAAGATCAGTGACATACTTCAAAGATTTGGGGAACAGCGTCTATTCTTTGCAAAGAACATTTGTTCTCTCAAAAACAAATGCTAGATTTGTTCATCTGTTCCAAAAAATGAGAGGAACATTTCTTTTGATTGTTTTCCAACTCCACCTCCGCATTTAACAATGGAAAGCCACAATACCCTTAGGTCGCGTGAGCAGAGAATGTGTGAGTCAAGTTCTAAACCATGACATAGAGGAACTCTGGGAAATTGGAAAAGTGAAGTGAAATTTATTCAGCTAATGACATAATTGGGCAAAGGGCCGATCTTCACATTTTTATAAGTCTACATTCATGAATTCATTCACTGAGCAAATTAAGAACCTACTACATGCCTGGCAGTATTTTGGTGCAGTGGCACTAGTGGTAAAGAACCTACCTGTCAATGTAGGAGACATAGGAGATGTGGGTTCGATCCTGAGGAGGGCACAGAAACCCCCTCCAGTATTCTTGTCTGGAGAATCTCATGGATGAGGAACCTGGCGGGCTACAGTCTAGGGTGTTGCAAAGAGTAGGACAATATGGAGTGATACATATAAATATATATACACACATTTATTATATATATATATATATATATATATATATATATATATATTCTTTTTCAGATCCTTTTCCTTTATTTAGCCTACCAGGCTTCTCTGTCCATGGAATTTTCCAGGCAAAAATACTCCAGAGTAGGTTGCTATTCCTTTCTTCAGGGGATCTTCCCGACTTAGGCTTGATCCTGGGTCTCCCACATTGCAGACAGACTGTTCACTGTCTGAGCCACCAGGGAAGCCTCTATCTGTTATTACAAAATATTAAGTACAGTTTCCTGTGCTATATTCTAGGTCCTTGGTGGTTATCTATTTTATATATAGTAGTGTGTATATATCCACACTACCCACAGGACTGGAAAAAGTCTGTTTTAATTCCAATCCCAAAGAAAGGCAATCCCAAACTGCTGCACAATTGCACTCATCTCACATGCTAGCAAAGGAATGCCCAAAATTCTCCAAGCCAGGCTTCAACAGTATGTGCACTGTGAACTTCCAGATGTTCAAGCTGGATTTAGAAAAGGCAGAGGAACCAGAGATCAAATTGCCAACATCTGCTGGATCATCAAAAAAGCAAGAGAGTTCCAGAAAAACACCTACTTCTGCTTTATTGACTATACCAAAGCCTTTGACTTGGCTTTGGATCACAACAAACTGTGAAAAATTCTTAAAGAGATGGGAATACCAGACCATCTGACCTGCCTCCTAAGAAATCTGTATACAGGTCAAGAAGCAACAGTTAGAACTGGACATGGAACAATAGACTGGATCCAAATCCAGAAAGGAGTATGTCAAGGCTATATATTGTCACCCAGCTTATTTAAGTTATGTGCAGAGTACATCATGAGAAATGCTGGGCTGGATGGAGCACAAGCTGGAATCAAGATTTCTTGGAGAAATATCAATAACCTCAGATATGCAGATGACACCACCCTTATGGCAGAAAGTGAAGAAGAACTAAAGAGCCTCTTGATGAAAGTGAAAGAGAAGAGTGAAAAAGCTGGCTTAAAACTCAACATTCAGAAAACTAAGATCATGGCCTCTGTTCCCATCACTTCATGGCAAATAGCTGGAGAAACAGTGGAAACAGTGACAGACTTTATTTTTGGGGGCTTCAAAATCACTACAGATGGTGACTACAGCCATGAAATTAAAAGACACTTGCTCCTTGGAAGAAAAGCTATGACCAACCTAGACAGCATATTAAAAAGCAGAGACATTACTTTGCCAACAAAGGTCCGTCTAGTCAAAACTATAGTTTTTCCAATAGTCATGCATGGATATGAGAGTTGGACTATAAATAAAGCTGAGTACCAGAAAATTGATGCTTTTGAACTGTGGTGTTGGAGAAGACTCTTGAGAGTCCCTTGGACTGCAAGGAGATCCAACCAGCCATCCTAAAGGAAATCAGTCCTGAATATTCATTGGAAGGACTGATGCTGAAACTGAAACTCCAGTACTTTGGCCACCTGATGGGAAGAACTGACTCATTGGAAAAGACCCTGATTCTGGGAAAGATTGAAGGCAGGAGGAAAAGGGGATGACAGAGGATGAGATGGATGGCATCACCGACTCTGTGGGACATGAGTTTGAGTAAACTCTGGGAGTTGGTGATGGACAGGGAAGCCTGGCATGCTGCATTCCATGGGGTCTTAAAGAGTCGGACACGACTGAACAGAACTGAACTGAGTGTGTATGTATTAGCCCTAAACTTGCCATACGTTATTACTATTGGTTTTATTTAAACAAAAGTTTGTGTATTTATCATTATCATTCTGTAAAAGTATCAGTGAGATAACTACAGTCTAAGTGGGTGGGAGGTTTACGAGTGGGTAGTTTTACTGGATGTTGATTGCAGGATTAGTGGGACAGGATCCCTCTGGCCAAAAAAAGGTAACTTCCCTATGCAAGGAATTCTACTACAATAATCTAATGATAAGGTTTAACTGTTCCTTCTTTCAGATTTTCAAGCTATTTTCCAAATCCTTCTATTAAAATGCAAACACAGGGTTAGGATGGTAAGGGAGCAGGGAAAAGAGGGGAAGTCACATCTAAAGCAGTGGCCAGGTCACCTCTGAGAAGCAGTAGAGCTGGGTGCCTTCACAATCCTCTGTGAATAAAACATGGCTTTTTGGGTTCCTGTGGAAGAGCTCTGGGAGGGAAGAGGCTGGATGAGGGGTGGCGATGACAAGGTACAGACAACAAGCCTTCATTATGACTATTTCTGTTAATGTTGACAAATGTCATACCTGTGACGAAACCACACTGACACTAAAGTTACAAGAACTTCTTTTTAGATATAATCAGCCTCACAAAAGACAGCAACACCACCTTGAAGCAGGCAAGCTCCCCTAACATATTAGACTGTTTAGCCTAGAATGTAGCACCCACATATTCTATCCAACATGTGTGAACATGGGCTGGATATTTAGCACAGCAGGTGCAGTGTAACAACCTTGATAGCATTTAGATTTATTATTTGATAGAATGGGCAGCAGGGTAATAGCTTTGACCTCCCTATGAGGCCTTGTCTTGTACACAAAGCACAGTGACCAGAACTCCCAAGGCCAAGGGCGTCCCTTCTTAACTAATCAAGCGTGCGGGTGGGTACCTCTTTTGTCTAAGCAGAGGCGTGGTGGTAAAGCACACGGGCTCTGGAATTAGACTCAACTGGTTTTTGAATCCTTATTCTACCATTTAACTAGCTGTGTGTCCATGGGTGATGATGAGGATAATACCAGGTCACTGAGAGGATGATAAGAGATAAAACGTGTAAAGTGCTTAGAACATGTCTAGCACTGAGTAAGCTTCATAAAAGGTTACTATTATTAATGGTAGGACATAATGGTTTTTAAAATAGGTATCAATGTGCTGTGCTGTGCCTAGTCACTCAATAGAATCCGACTCTTTGCAACCCCATGGACTATAGCCCACCAGGCTCCTCTGTCCAAGGGATTCTCCAAGCAAGAATACTGGAGTGGGTTGTCATGCTCTCCTCCAGGGAATCTTCCCAACCCAGCTTTCCTGCAATGCAGGTGGATTTTTTACCATCTGAGCTGCCAGGGAAGCCCAAAAACACTGGAGTGGGTAGCCTATCCCTTCTCCAGGGGAACTTCCCGACCCAGGAATCAAACCAGTGTCTCCTGCATTGCAGGCAACTGAGCTTCTAGGGAAGCCCTTCGGTCTCACTGGGAATATTCAATTCCACTGCTAAGATATTACTGTCTACATACAAATTAAATCCTTTCCAAAACATTTTTTATAAGCATGAACAGGAAGAAAAGAAATGAAGGAGGGAAGGAAGGAAGAAACTTGATATAAAAAATTCTGCTGAGGGCATATTTTGATTATTCTCAGTTGTTTTTATAACACTATGTTAATTTTACCTTGTTAAATATTGAAGAAGGGCCATCACCATTGGGAAGACATTAAAATATATTATATGAAATTAAACTAATTTGTCTTTGTGGAATACAAGCATAGAGGATCCTAGATGCTATTTTTATAATAAACACCTATTTTACATAAAGGCCCTCATGTCATACATATATGCCAATAAAACCCAGAAATAAAGAACAAATACAGCCTTGGGTAAGATGAGACCCTTGGAGAGAATAGCTTGGTTCCATGTTGTGCTAAACAAGGAGCAGAGCAGTACTGAAACAGGACTTGGTGAAAGGGGCAGTTCAGAGAACCACAAGTGTCTTCCCTGGCTGAGGCATGCAGGCATCATAAAGCGACCAGGCAAAATTTTGCATCAGATCTAGTTTTACAACCTAGAATTTCTTCACTTTCTAATTTATTGTAAGTTTGACACTATGGTGCTGATTTTGTGGCACTGAATGGTTTTATGAATCAACAGTAGCTCCATTATGAAAAAGAATGCTCTTAAATTCACATACTTTTGAGCAAAATGTAATACTATTAACTCAGTAACAGAAAATCTTTTTAAAAAGTAAATTTTGAAAATAAATAAACAAAAAGTAAATTTTGTTTTACTTTACACTGTATTCAGGAAACAAAATTTTACCTATATTGAATGCCTATTTCTATAGAATGAGGTTTCAAAGGCTCATAAATTCTCATTAAAAATAATTATTGAGATGAAATAATGCCATTTGCAAGCAACATGAATGGACCTAGAGATTAACATTCTAAGTGAGGTCTGTCATACAGAGAAAGACAAATACTATATGATATCTCTTATATGTGGAATCTAAAATACGACACAAATGAACTTATCTATAAAACAGAAACAGACTCATGGGCACAGAAAACAGTCTTCTGGCTGCCAAGGGGGAGGAGAGAGAGGGAGGAGTGGATTTGGAGTTTGGGGTCAGCAGATTCAGACTATTAAACATAGAATGGATAAACAACAAGGTCCTACTGTAGATTACCCATATAAACATATATGGATATGTTTATATTTATAGCATATACGTAGTTTATAAATATAGCACAGGGAACTTATATTTGGTATACTGTGATAAACCATATGGAAAAGAATATGAAGAATAATGTATTATATGTATAATGGAATCACTTTGCTATATAGCAGATATTAACACATCACTGTAAATCAATTATACTTCAATAAAATAAAATTTTAAAACATTAATCTTAAAAAATAATCTTTAAAAAAGAAAACTGCATAATGCTCCCTATATTCTATACATAAAGGTAAACACATAATTACAATGAAGAAGCATACAAGGCACAGCTATGTATGCCAAGAAAAGAAAGGATAATTTTGATAAGAAAATTAATTTAAATTGTAAATGAACTATCTAACATCATTGGCACAGAATTCTATATAATTTGAACAATTCAAAGAGAGTGCTATTGTATATCCTAACAAACATTTCCCATTCCTTTCATCAGGAAGAAAATTACTGACAGATGATAAAGGTAATTTCATTGCAGATGCCAAAGGATATTACATGCCAGCTAGATTCAAAACAATGCAAGTAAGATAAGGAAAAAAAAGAGGGTTTTTTCTTTCCATAGACACCATTTATAGAAATTAAATTAAGTGTTAGATAGTTATCCAGAAAATTGATTCCATGGCCCACATGTATGACCAATATGACTTCCAAGACAATAGGAACAAGAGAAGAACTGGTCCCAGGCACCTGGGGGTCATTAGCAACAAAAGACTGGACTGGTTGAGCTACAGAAGGAAGCAAGAAGGGTGACGCCATGGCATGAACATACGACCACTTAATAGCCCATCCCATGTTTTTGGGATAAATGAAAAGAGTACCAAGTCAGGTTTGGGATTTTTTTTCTGCGTAAACTATACATAAGAAGTACAAGAGAAATTAGACAATTTTTCTATTTTTTAAAAACTACAGTTCTTTTTGATTGATTGAAAAGAAGATGGATGGAGAGTGGGATGAGTTTTGATTAAGAAACACCTAGGAGTTCAAAAGAAAAATGTATGAACATATATTATGATTTGGGCATTTAAAATTATGTTTTGGGGCATTAATTATGCCAGAATGTGTCCATAAGTACATGTGAATTCCCTCTGTAGCCAATGCATCACATTAGGACAGTATTTCTGAAACTTGTGATTCATCTTAACACATGCCCCAGGGTTACATTGCCTTTCATCTAGAAATCAGAAAGAATTATTAAAATGGAAATATTTCATGTAAATACCATCTCAATCATTTGGCATGTGTCTAAGTGGTCACCCTTTACAAACAGCAACCACAGGACAAAACAAAACATAACAAAACAAAAAAACACCATGAACATAACAACAATGGGAACAAAACCATGGAACTCTTTCCTCTGACAGTGGACTCAATCTGTATGCTCAGTAATAACGACATATTATCCCATGTTACTGCTTCAGAACTGTTTCCAGTGACCCTGGGGAATGCCATGCACAGTTTTCCTCCATTTTTGCCCTTGGCAAAATTTTCTTTGTCCAGATCAGTCTTTGAGAAAGTCATTTCAGTCTGAGTTGTGTACATTTTAGGTCTGTGGGTTAATAGGAGTTTTTGACCTTTTGGTTTCTACGGCCAGTTCATCTCTTGGAAGCGATTAATGGTGTTAATTCTCCTCACATGTGGCCCATGGGCAACTACCCACGTTCCTTCTTCAAAAAAAAAAATAGTGTACTCGTCTGAGGACAGCCTGGGAAGATCAGGTCACACTGCTGCCGGCCCTCTGAGGCCCAGGGCTGTGCCGCACCTAGGGCAGAGATGGCTCAATTAAGACTGTCTTCATGGAATCTTGGAACAAAAGCTCCACTACATTTAATCCAAACCATGAAAAGCAAGGGGCTGCCATTCTCCAGCATCTGCTGTTCTCCACTCACCAGCCCACAGCCTCTCTCCTCATTTAGGGATCTCAGTTCTCATGCATCCACCACAGAGACTTTCCTAATGGCTTTCCTCACCTTCAATTTGCTTTCATTAAATTTTCCTAAAGTTCCAACACCAAATTAACCTTCTTGAAACAATGTGGTTACACTTCACTTCTCACTCATGAACTTAACGGATTCATAACTGAACATAATTCAAACTCAGTACAGTATATTCACCATCAGACATATTTCATTGCAATATAATCACAATGGAATCATCTATCTTCCTTTCAAAAGCAGCTCATCTGTGTTTTCTATTCTGATTAGTAGCACTGCCATCACCCAGTCACTAAGTCAGAGGTCAGGACTTGCTTTTCCTCATTATTCATTCCTTTGTTGGGCTGCTGCTGCTGCTGCTGCTAAGTCGCTTCAGTCGTGTCTGACTCTGTGCGACCCCATAGACAGCAGCCCACCAGGTTCTGCCATCCCTGGGATTCTCCAGGCAAGAACATTGGAGTGGGTTGCCATTTCCTTCTCCAGTGCATGAAAGTGAAAAGTGAAAGTGAAGTCGCTCAGTCGTGTCCGACTCTTTGCGACCCCATGGACTGCAGCCTACCAGGCTCCTCTGTCCATGGGACTCTCCAGGCAAGAGTACTGGAGTGGGGTGCCGTTGCCTTCTCCCGTTGTTGGGCAGGTCCACTCAAATATACCATAATCTGTCTCCTCTGCTAGGACCCTGGGTCAGGCTCTCTAGCTTCTTCTCACTTCTCACTCTTACTAGTTTCCAGCTTTCAACATCACCTGGCTATTCTATATACAGTTGACTGGATACTTATTGTAAAGTGAAGTCGCTCAGTCATGTCCGACTCTTTGTGACCCCATGCACTGTAACCTACCAGGCTCCTCTGTCCATGGGATTTTCCAGACAAGAGTACTGGAGTGGGTTGCCATTTCCTTCTTCAGGGGATCTTCGCGACCCAGCGATTGAACCCAGGTCTCCCGCATTGCAGGCAGACGCTTTACCGTCTGAGGCACCAGGGAAGCCACTTATTGTACACTAAGATCTAAACATGTGACTCCCTTACTCCAAATCCTTAAGTGGAATCCCACTCCTGGCTACCACTGGCCTTCATGGCACCTCCAACTTCCCCACCTTCAACCAAACCAAGCATTCCAAATGTACCCACCACCAGGCTTCTAGTGGTATCTACTCTCCTTGGAATGTCCTTCTCCACATCTGCCTAGAAGACATCTAATCAACTTTGATGTTCCTTTTCAAGGATTTTCCTGATGCCATCATGCAGAGTTTTCACATTTGCCTTTACATCACCCCATACCTTTATATGTATATATACACTCACGTAAAGATATATGTGTATATCTTATTTTTACCCTTTTGGGACTGATCACACTATATTACAATAATTGTGCTATATACCTGTTATGTATAGTATAGCTTGCCTGCTACTCTGAGCATGTCTGAAACACAGCAGCTCATGGGCGAATGAATAAATATTTATCCATTCATAAAAAAAAACAAAGGGACAAATAGCTCTCCAAAGCCACTTTCAACCACATCTTAGGTCTACTTGCTGCGTTAAATTGGTTAACTTATTTTGTCCTTTGGCTGTGCAAATGCCAAGCTTATCTCCCTTCCCCCTGAAGATTGCCATTTCCCCCACTGTAATGTCTACCATTTTCAATGTAGTGTTTCTGAACTAGTTTCAGAATCATTCTTCTTCCAATGATCAGTTCAAGTTCAGAGCAGCCATAAACCTTAGTCAGCCTCCAAGTATATAAAGGTCACCACTCCTTTGAATTCCCAGGACACTTTTAGCCTATTTCACACATTTAGCAGTCAGTAATGCTCCTCCATGATTTCTTTACACATGCATACCTAGTACATACATGTCTATGTGATTGGTTGATTTATACGTATGTCACTGAAGACTATGAGCCATGGAAGGGCCAGAGTCACATCTTACAATCAGTCAGTTCAGTTGCTCAGCCGTGTCTGACTCTTTGCGACAATACAGTCTACATTTTCAGAACTCACAACTCCCTTTACATAAGAAATGATCAATAATCTTTAATAACAAAGATGGTTATCCTACAGGCACTAAACATAGGTCTCAAAAGTTAGTATTTCATTTGTATTAATGAAACCCAAATAACTTCAGAATAAACTTCATTGGTGAAATATTGGTGAAATTCTAGGCTCAAGTATGGGTGGCAGTCTCATGAGTCATTCAGTGGTGATTCTACACTACTTGTGCAAAGTTGTGTTTGACTATCAGTTGAGGGAAATATGTTGTGTAAAGTTTTCCTATTGCTTCCCCTTTATAACAAAGATCTTTCCATGTTTCTTCTGTGTGTATTGAATCAAGTCACCTACATTTCACTAATAAAAATAATTTGGACAGAATCAGCAAGTCCATTGCAAGACAGACTGTTGAATTCTACTTCTTCATTGAACTTCAGGGTTGTTCTACAGATGAAAAATCCTAGCGTCCAAAGGTTTTTTATTTGTTTGTTTTTCAGAAAAGTGAAAATTTTATTTGCCATTGAAGCTGCTCCAGGTAGCCAACAACTACCAGCAATACATGGGGAGACCCAGAGAGAAAATTTGGGGTGAAGTTCTCTCTAGGGCTGACTTCTGGTTTTGGCATATAACAAGAATTCATACAACTTTACAAATATTTACGGAGCATGAACTCAGTACCCAGGATGGTGCCAGAGGCTAAGATGTGTTTATTTTTTCCTACTCCTCTAGGTAAGAAAGTTTCCTATTATTTTGCACAATAAATCAACTTGAA
Organism: Cervus canadensis; assembly: GCF_019320065.1. Lineage (NCBI taxonomy): Eukaryota > Metazoa > Chordata > Mammalia > Artiodactyla > Cervidae > Cervus > Cervus canadensis. The sequence goes on from NC_057388.1 coordinate 46,577,254, forward strand.
GACTTTTCTTATATTAAAGAAAGCATATCTATAGTTGAATTCTCTCCAAGAGCGGAATATTACATAATGAAGAAATACAGGACACTTAGAACTTAGACCAATACGTTTTCCAGGTCATTTGAAGAATTTGAATATGGTAGTTCTGTCCAGCTGTATTTGTCAAATTCTTTCTATTTCTCAGATTTCTTTGCCCCAGGGAACAAGAAACTACATTAATGCCATGTTCTCTATGCTTACTGACAAAAAAATAAGTAAGAATTTGCAGGATCCGTTTTCTCTGTGCCCCCTCCCCATGTGGATTGTTCTTTGCCTTCCACCCTCCCCTTTCATAACCTGTTCCTGTGGCCTTTTCTTCACTGGGCTAACAGCTTCTGTCAGCAAGGCTTTTATTCAGTACAGTATCAAAAGCTTTGCAGAAAAACGGATTAATCATGTTCGCCGCTTCTCTTTGTTTACCCCTTCAATTCTTTTAGGATTCAAGCTAACCAGGAAAATGCATGTCTAATCACAAATGTCAACTCTCTCTTAGGCGGTTATTTTGGTGCATTTCTCTTTTAAACATATCATATCATTAGAGATTCTCTGAAAATCAAATTAGATGAGTTTCCCCAAATATGTCTTCCATATCAAATATGCATTACAATGATTTAAATGCATATTTCCGTGTACCTCAAGTTCCAAGGGAGTAGCTTATGTGTGTATAAGGAAATAATTCAATATTTTACTTTTCTCCCCCACAAGTATTCCTTGTGAGACACACATAACACTAAGTATTATGTATGATTTTTTTAAAGTAATTTTAAGTAATCATAAATTGGGGGTTTAGATATCATTCATCAAATAACAGAAGTCATGTATTCTATGAACAGTCCAAAGTAGATCTTTCAATGGTCTTGTCACTGCTAAGTCTTCTACATGGAATAAGGAATCTTTACTCAAGTCCTGTTCTTAAAAATATAAGAATGTCATTCTTCACCCTTAATTTCATGCCAAATGTTAAATAGAATTTTGGTGATTCCACTATCTCTTTATGTAATAGTTCCATACATGAATTCTCTAATATATTAAAGTTCCTTCTTCTTCAAAGTGAACTTTTCACTTTTTTAAGAAAAAGAAAATTATGTTTTCTGAATAGCCTTGTTGGTCTCCTGTTAAAATGTTATAGTTGGAGCCTCAAGACACAGCAGCAACTCCATTAAACCACCACCACTGAATCACTTCTCTGATGTTCAGACCTTTCCTCATTCGTTTTGAACATGGCTTTCTCGCCATTTCTGCCATCTTCCTGAAAATTCTGGAGTCAGAGAAGTTTTAGAAGTGGCAATAGAATTCTTATGACTCATGTAACAAGTACAAGATAGTAAACAAATAAAAACTCTCAAAAATGTATCTCTATCAAACCATCAGCCAAGCAAAACCCCATCAAGATGAGTTTTTTTGGAAACAAGCTATGAAAAAAATTATGTGGTTTAATGGGAATTCATAATACAGGGAGAAATGTCACAGCCCTGAATGAAGCCAACTGGAAATGAAATTACCCTGGCTGGGTTGCTGGGAATCCCTGCCTCTGGGAAGAGTAGATTTCCACCTGAGATGCCAAGTTCACCAAATGTCTAATGGGCAGTCTATCTGCATAGCTCTTCGTGTATTATTCAAGTGAAAGCTGCACTCCCTAAGTATTTTCTGCTTTTTTTTTTTTTCTTTACAAAACGTTGAGAAGAACAAAACTCAAAGTCAGGACAGGATCACCCACAAGATGGATGGTATCCAGGGTTTACACTTAGCTGGACAGCTAGCTTAAAGAATCCCTGCTAGATTTAACATACAACACATCTGCCAGAGAATATTCCTGCAAAAAAAATCTGCTAGATCTGTGGTTTTATTTACAAAAGTGCGGGTGTGAACCACATACCCAGAAGACCCATTTGCAAATGAGCCCATGCGGGCAACGAAGAACCAGTGACAGGCACATCCCGTGTGCCTCAGGTACATTCTCAGCTTCAGGAGGCATCGCAGGAACACATTAATCAACACATTCAAGGAATGCATTAATCAACAGAGCCATGTCAGCTGGCATGCCCCATTGTTTAACCGTGCTTGCTAACGAAGGCACAGCGGCAATATCAATGTGAATTTCCATCATGCTGCAAGAAACAAAACCCTTTTCAGGACTGGCCCCATGCACCACGTCCTACTCGACTTGCTCAATAGAAATCGTTCTCTCCTGGATGCATGCTACTTTATCGACTCGCTTTCTGCAACAGTCAACCATAAACAAAGGCGCTCTATAGACCAGCTAGGTTTGACAAAAGCTGTAGAAATGCCTTCTGCAGATATGAAAACTTGAATCCTTCCAAGAGCTTTTCTTTTTTTCCTTTGCCTTACAAAATGAATTGCTGTTGTGAAAGGCAAAATAAACCACAACAAAGCAAAGCAAAAAAAAAAAAAGTCCCAGCATCTATTTGTGTCTGCACTCAGATGTGACGGCAGCATACTGCATCCACAGCAGGGGCGTGAGCCTGGCCTCCTGCTCCACACTGGGCTTCATTTTCCTCCTGGGTGGTTCCCTAGATAACCCTCTGTCAGGATCTGACTCCCTCCAGAAGCAGCCAGGGATGAAATGTCCAGATGCTGGGAAGAAGGAATATGATAAAAACGCCCTCAGAATCTGAGCACACAGGCCTACTTTTGTTCAGAGTTCTGTGGACCTGAGCATTGAAGGCTTTCTACTACTATCAACATTCGAGGCCTCGCTCAGTAGGTTAGGGTGCACTAAGTTCAATAAATATTGATTTTGCTCGGGAGAACCCTGAACATAAAGATCATGATTTGGAATGAGTAAGGGAGGCCATTTACAATGGTCTTTTTGAATGAACTTACCTCCAGGGGTAGAGCTATTTCAGCAGAGGTTGTACTGCTGGGAGCAAGGGTCACGGGACAGTGGCTCTCCTCCAGTCATTCAATGAGCCCCCAAATGAAAGCCTATGTCCCTCTGATGGAGCCTTTTCTCATCACCAACTTTAATTCAGGTGACTCTAGAAATCATGCGAAAGCTACCAGCCCAAAGTGCAGCAGGTAGAACACATTTGAGCCAGTAAGAATCTGTAAAGGTCACCACATCAGCCCTTTGGTGTGTAATGCTAAGTCACTACATGCCTCCTGTACTGAAGTGACAGACGATTATCTACCTCCGATTTCAAAGCAGATCTTTCTCTCTCTGGACCACAGTAGGAGGAGAGGGGAGGAACATGTACAAGTTGCAGAATTCCTTCTACAGACTACTAGCACTAATTGCTGCTGCCAGAAGACTATTTCACCTTTCTTACTACTCTCTCACCCACCTCCCACTATCTTCCAAAAGAGGATGCTGCTGTCTTTTGTCAGATGCCTTTCCACAGCTCTTCCTGAGATAACTACCAAACTGAGCAGCCTTGAGCAGTGGGAGGCAGATAAGGTGGGTTTCCAAAGAAAAATGGTTGTGTCTTGTAAGAATCATGAGGACAGGTTGCAAGGGGCAGAATGGACTTAATCAACAAAGGCATCTCAATCAGGGATGTTGCAATGACTCAGAGAAAAATAAGAGGATGTGTATTATAACTCAACCTTCCTAAAGAAACGCTGTCTATGAGATTTAGTATGCTTTCATCTGACCCCAGGTCACAGAGTGTTACTCAGACTCCACATAGAAATGAACAGCTTAGCACTCCTCTGGGATGGAAGGACAGAACCTCCACTCATCTCAATTGGCTTCCAGGAATGCTGCTGTTTGATAGTGAGAAGTAATTCCACAAAGAAGTTTGCCAGGACAACCAGGCAGGACAGCCTAAGTTCAGTAATGTTTTAGGAGATGTTGTCACTGAGTGGAAAGCTGGAGTCTGCCCTCATCATAAGTCAAGGGAAGAAGGAGGAAGTTAATAAGTACTAGAAAAGATCATTCCAGTTTTCTAGCTGATTAAATACCTAATCAACTTTAACTGGTATAAAACCCTAAAGAGGTAAATATCCTTTGCTTAGATTTAGGTCCCTTGTCTTGGCTTTGGTGGGCTTCCCAGGTGGCATCAGTGGTAAAGAATCAATCTGCCAGTGCAAGAGACTTAGGTTCAGTCCCTGGGTCAGGAAGATCCCCTGGTGGAGGAAACGGCAACCCACTCTAGTATTCTTGCCTGGAGAATCCCATGGACAGAGGAGCCTGGAGGGCTACAGGCCATGGGGTCACAAAGAACTGGACACGACTGAGGTGACTTAGCATACAGGAACTTGGCTTTGGTACATTCTGGGCTTCCCACGGTAACTGCTTTTATTAATGAGCTTTTCATCTCTAGTTTCATAGGCAAGTATTCCTTTTGTGGATGATGTTTATCTCCTAGGTTTGTCTGGCATCAAGTAAACGTGAAATGAAACTTATCAGCCTTAAAATGACTCTGGAGGACAAAATCCTGATGGATCTCTTTACTGTTGAATAGTATCAAAAACAGTACTCCCAGCTGGACTCTGCAAGTAAATATTGATTCACATTTACAAGTCAACTTAATTATAAGATAAAATCTTTTTATTGTTATCAGTTTTATTATTACCTACTCAGAATATAACTACCATTCTCCCAAGACATCTACATCATTTAAAAAAGTTAGTACCATGAGTCCAAGGGAAAGAACAAGTTCCAAACCATCAACCAAAACAATCATTTAATAACTCCAATAACTTGTCAGATTTTTCCTCTTCTGCTGCTTACCCAGAGGGAACATACCGTACGGCATAGCATGAGCGTAATCCTTCTTCAGATTCATTATGGTTACGATCAGGACCAAACTTCTACAAATGCAGCCAGAGCAGAAAACCAATATTTGCAGTGATTTGGGGGGTATCCCCTTTGTAACTGTGGTTGCTTATTGAAATTCCACCACTAACTGTCCTGCACTTTAGCTCAAGATTCTTAAGCCATGTAGAAGGCAGATTTTCCTTGCAAGAACTTATTTATTAACGTTATGATGAATGCAAATACAATTTTTATATGCAACCAGACTTGGGTAGAGGGGAGTGGGGAGCCGGATGTGGTGGGGGAGGGCTGGGGCTTCAAAAACCGTGGCTCTGACTGCCCACGTCTTTCGGATACCACAGCCCACTGGTGAACGTGGGAAAGGCTACGGAAAACTCTAAGCAGCTACAAAAACACTTTCTATTCTAATGTCAGAGGCCGAATTCTTGAATAGCCTGGGGACATTCTGAATACAAGTGTGCTTTAGAGTTTTGGGAAGTTTCAGGGAGTCTTTGTGAGGCAAGGGAAAGACATGGGAAGACACACAGCATTTAGTTTCCACCAGATTAAATCCTCCACAAAGATAAAGCGAGATATTTTCGTGGCTCTAATAGTGCCTGATGACTAAAAAGTTCACTATTGTCAGCTGACAAATGAGCAGCCAAGAAGATCTCTTGAGAAGAACGTATTGCAAAAGGTAGAATCTGAAGTTTAAACTCTGTCTAAAAGACAGAGTTTTGAAGTCAAGTTACTCTCCTTCAGTGACTGAATGAGAAAATAACGCAACCAGCCAGGAAAACGTCCCTGGGAGCCACCTTATTGAGCCCTCTAACACCTTACAAGGGCACAGGGCACTCCTTCCTGGCAGCCCCTCTGCTCGCCTCATCTCTGCATATTAATCCCTTTACTAGAAATCACCATTTACGAACAAACTCCTGGCCTTGTGGTCTTCCCACCTCTCCTGAGTATCACACAGTATGTTATTCACAGAAGAACTTGCCCAGAGCTTACTGCTGGTGCTGGTGTTTTATCAGTAGGCCACTTACCACTGAGACGTGAAGACAAGAGTGCAGCCATTTTGGAAAAGGACCAATGACAGCTTCGGGCAAAAGAGGCCTAAAGAACAAACACTCACAGGGCCTGAGTCCCAGTGACACAAACCAGGCTCGCTGGAGTAAATTTTACCTCTGTTATACTCACAAGTACAGCTAATTGCCATAAGACTCAACTATAAACTATAAACTTATATAAACTATAAACTTAAACCTTATCTGTTCCAGCGCTTTCCTGCAGGATATTCTCACACACTCCTTTCTCCTCACAGAAGTACACCCTACACCTGACAGCCACCATGGAGCCACCTGCTGCTGATCACGAAGTCTGACGTTTCTGGAAATTATCAGTGATAATGAGACAAGCCCTCCTTCTCTCTTGTTATAAAAGCAACTCGCCCCTTCTACTCAGGGAGCTGGTACTTCTCCCCACCTTCTCCTTTGTGCACAAGCCATCTCTTTTAGCAAAGAGCTTTGCTGGCCTAAGAGTCCTGTGGAAGTGATACTCATTGCTATGATATTGCTGTCTAAGGATGTGGAAGGGGCACACTAATACCACCATTACTGCAAACTCCTAGCTTCTAACAACTGTGATTCAGTGCAAGCAGACTTCCATGTCCCTGGCAGAATGGAGAGCTCTCTTACACCGCCTCACCTGGCAAGTGTCTTTATTTTATGAAATATGGACAGTCATTGGAGGGGGAGTGTCTGGGTACATAAAAACTTTATGAAATCAGTCAGTTTACATTAATGAAGGAGCTTCCCATTAAGAGGGTGACTTACGCAAATTAAGCCTTTTTGATATTGTTCATAATTACCTAACTCAGCAATGTTGCTAGTCCTTACGAATTTTCACTTTTTGAGAACTCTCCAAGCAGAGCAAAACCTGTGCTATTTGATTCACAAAGTAACCTTCTTAATTTTCAGGCTACCGATCTGGGGATTTCTGGTGGGCTTTTGAAACATCATAAAAACTATTTAGTCACATGTATTTAGTCTGAAAACACAGTGGAAGCAAATTCAACAGAGGCACGAATCATTTCCTCTGTAATACAAAATGACACATGGATGAATCAATTTCAGACTTCTCAAGGACAAGGGACAGTATCTTGGAAGATTTTACAACCTCAAAATCTTGCATACAATATTCATAAATTCCATGAGAGTTATTTGTTAAATAAAACCTAAGAGGTAGAGAACGAAATGCTGAACAATCACACTCTCAGAAATTCCTTAAGAAAGCTATTATTGGGTGAGGTACAGTTCTCTGAACTGTGTTCCAGATCATTAAATAAGATATTTTTCATCAAATTCAATGGCCTTTGAGAAGAAGGCATCATTGGCCTGGCAGAGTCAGTTCTAGAACTGATAATTCTAAATGATATAAATCAGACTGAAGTGAGCAGTGTGGGTGGGAAAAGGATTTACAAAGCAGAAAGAGTATCAAAGTAACATTAAAACTTTTTTTAAAAGATTTTTTTTTTTTTAATGTGGACCCTTTTTAGAGTCTTTGTTGAATTTGTAACAATGTTGTTTCTGTTTTAGGCTTTGGTCTTTTGGCCATGAGGCATGTGGGATCTTCCTTCCCTGACCAGGGACTGAACCCCAGCTTCCTGACCAGGGATTGAACCCACACGGCTTGCAATGGAAGGTGAAGTCTTAACCACTGAACCACCAGGGAAGTCCCACATTAAAACTTTATAAGCAGACTTTGGTATTATTTGGATTTCATGGTGAGACACATTAAAATCATGTACGAATCATATGTTCTTAGGAGATTTTTGACAGATGACGGCATCAAAAATAAAACTTTTCTTATAAATAATTCCTTTTAAATCTTTAATTCCATCAGAAACATACAGTTTACCAGCAGTACTTTTATTCTGCTGTCTACTTTCTAAACTTGGTATGATTCATGATTTAGTAACACAAAAATCTTATTACTGTGAAAGGCTGTGAAGGGCTGGTTTTCTTCCCTGTGTATTTGATCCATTTTCTCTGACATGCAATGTGATTCACGTTTTTGCAGCCATATCCCTACTCTCTGCTTTTCATCATACTCTCTGGATGGACAGTATTCAGTATGGCAACAATATTACACAATCACATCATTTTCTGGTATAATTCCCTTTTTTGAACCAGTAACTAATCTAAACCTTTCAGAAGATAAACTCCTACCTTTGAAGAAGATCTTCCTATCTGAAGAGATTTTTCTTCCTTTGACTTCTTTAAACCAAGAGTCTTCTTAGCGTTCCTCTGTGGGTTGAAGAGTGGGGAGAATGTTAACAAGACATTTGTCATCCATCACCACAGACTGTCGATACATTAACTCCAACTGACTCCCTGATGGGAAACACAATTACAGGGGGAGCCCTGCAAGGAGAGACAAATTATGAATAGATTTGCCAAAACACATCTTTGCTGGTTTCAATCAAAAGTGACAGCAGAGAAGTGACCAAAACTCTGGTGACCATACCCTCAATGGATCCCAATTGGAAGCATCATGTCTGTGCCTTTTCAGCTTATGGGAATGGAGGGGATATGGAAAATGCATGCATACAGTGTGGCTACAATACTTCCTTGTTGTGGGATGATGATGATTGAAATGTTTTACTTAGCAGAGTAGGAAATCTTCTATGTGTGAAAGGCCTCAAGATCTCAAGTGTTAGTCATGTTAGTCACTCAGTCATGTTCGACTCTTTGCAACCCCACGGACAGTAGCCCTTCAGGCTTCTCTGTCCATGGAATTCTCCAGGCAAGAATACTGGAGTGGGTTACCATTCCCTTCTCCAGGGGATCTTCCCGACCCTGGATCTCCCACAACACAGGCAGATTCTTTACCATTTGAGCCACCATATGAGCTATGTGACTGAATATGTTACCACTTTCTGGGCCTCCGCTTTTGCCTTTAGCAGGATTTTAGAGAATTATAAGAGCACCTAGTAATCAGCAAGCTTCAAATTTTATGAGCATCATAATCATCTGGGTAGCTGGATACATTCTAAATTCTTAGGCTGCCAGAATCAAAGAGGGTCAGAAAGAGATGATAGGAGCAGTCCAGAGCAGAGAAGACCCACCTGGGCTTTGACAAAGGGCCAGTTATGGACAATCCAGAGCCTGACCATCTTCAAGTCTCCTCTCCTCATCCTGAATGTTCCCAATGTTCCCTTTGCAAATATTCCAGCTGAGAAGTAGCCAGCAAAGAACAGTGCAGACCGGGAGGGAAACAATCACAGCTGAGTACATTAGGTCTCCCTCTTTTTTTTTTTTAAGACAACCAATTCAGGGACATCCATGGTTTTCTAAAAGAGAATCTGTGGCTTTTTGGACTTTAGACTTTTGAAAACAGAAGTCATACTATCAACCTCTGAAAAACCTTTCAGAGAAGAGAAACAAGTGTCAATTCAGGAATTCCTGGCTTAACTCAAATATGAAGACAACTATGAATCACAAAAAGATTCTATTACTAAAATAGAAAGATGTGTCATCTCAGATGTTGTAGTTTAGGCACGTGTTATAAAATATCTTCTGTGTTCAACTGCAAAAAGCTTTATCTTAATTACATGTAAAACCACTCATTTGATTTTCATTGGTTCTGATGCAATGGTATTTTATCAGGACAAAATGTTAATGGTGCAGAGGTCAGTAATTCTTTCTTGAAATTAAAATCAATTTTAGGATAGATGAGGTTTTCTTTGTCATTTAGCTCCCACTTATAAAATCTCTACAAGTCTGTAGGAAAGAGTCTAAAAGTATTTGAAGCTATGTCTATAATAATAATTCAACAAAACATTGAATATTTGATATGCATCTGTCAAAACACTGGATAAATATAAATAAGAAGGTAAGAATTAAATACGACATGTTTCATACATGAGGGATCTTAGTCCATGTACTGATGGGAAAACCAGAACTACCATCAGCCACCATAAAATGCAATGTTTATAGAACATAGTCTGAAACCACAGACTCTTGAGAATCCCTTGGACTGCAAGGAGGTCAAACCAGTCAATCCTAATGGAAATCAATCCTGAATATTCATTGGAAGGACTGATGTTGAATCTGAAGCTCCAATACATTGACCACCTGATGTGAAGAGCTGACTCATTAGAAAAGACCTGGATGCTGGGAAAGACTGAGGCAGGAAGAGAAGGGGATGACAGAGGATGAGATAGTTGGATGGCATCACTGACTCCATGGATATGAGTCTGAGCAAGCTTCAGGAAATGGTGAAGGACAGGGAAGCCTGGTGTGCTGCAGTCCATAGGGTCACAAAGAGTCAGACATGACTAAGCAACTGAACAACAAGAATGAAACCACAAAAGAACAACTGATTCTACAAGGGGGCATCAAGGAAAGATTTCCACAGGACATAACACTTAAAGATGGGTAGAGAGGGCATTCTCAGGAGAGGGAAGGAATGGCAATGACCAAGAGGGTGGTATGTCCCCACTAGTACAGCAATGGAGCAGCAGGCGCAGTGGTGGTGGGAGGCAGGGACTATGGCCCAGAGGGGAGGCTACAGAGGTCACATGCTGCTAGAGGGCAAGGGACCTTTAGCACTGACCAACTGACGAGTCTAAACTTGAACCTGAGCACAATGCAGTCCTGCTGAAGGTTTTAGGCAAGAGGAAAGAACAATTGTCAGCAGTGTGGTAACTGTCCAGGAGGGTAGAGACTGGAAAGGGAGGCTACTCTAGGGAATATTTCAGTCACCAACAAACAAGATTTTTGGCTTCTGGGTGCATCCTCCCAAAGCCCAACCTTAAGATGAATCAGGAAACACTGATGGAACACTGATTTAGGGGTAAGAACACGGATTTGGCCATGACATCTGATATTATTGCAAGAAATAATGATCCTTATTTAATTAATGGACAGATTTTGTGACTTCATTGTCCTAATACGTGAGTGCATCTTTAGAAGGGGAACTCCATCAGGTCAGCATGCATATGGGGTTCCACTTCTCTCCCCTCCACCCAGCCTTCTCTGCATCTTTCTGAATTGCTCTCCCCTAGGGCAACTCAGCTCTGCTTCTGGTCCTGCCTGGGGGCAGGTGGGGTAGCCTAGTGCCAGGTGTGAGACTAGGGAAACCCCTCCTGTGGCCTTTCCTTCTGTTATGATATGTGAGCCTTGATTTACTGGTATCCTCACATTGCAATGCTAGTATCCGACACTGGTCTGGGCTTGAGGGAATCAGACCCCGCCTAATGGAGGCACTGCTCCAGGTCATTACTCAGCTAGGGGAAAGGAGCCTGTCACCTCTTCCAGCCTAGAGTAACAGAGCTCTGCGCTGGGACTCAAGACCAAGGCTTCAGCTACTCATGCCAGTCTATTTCCTCTTGCTTTGGCAATGTCCTCTACAAGCGGAAGGTAAGCATTACGAAATCTCATGGGCAGAGCAGAAGGTAAGCATTCTTGGGTCCACTGACCAAAATAAGCCACAGTCCTTTATCCCCAAATAATCATGGTAAGGTGGGTATGTGACTCAAAAGGTAGACTGTTCTTAAGGTAGACTGTTCTTCAAGTTTCTTCTAAAACAAACTTCTCTGTATGGTGAAATCAACAGAAACTTAGAGAGTGCTTGAGTTTGCTGATCTAAGCCCTTTAAAAGTCTCTTTGCCCCACCTATTTGGCACCCTCATTGTGTCTGAAACACTAATGTCACGTTGCTGGGGAGCTGCTATTGAAAAATCTATATCACAGATGACTAGAGGCTACAGTTAAATATTGGGGAGTGAGTCCATTAAAGACACAGGTCGATAAAATTGATTTTACTATAATTTTTACCTGGAAGAGCTAAGAGAACTAACATGGAATGGCCTATACTATGTCCCAGATGCACAGGTGATACACCAATTCTAGAAGCATCATTACTGATTGGACACAGGGGCAGAAAACTGAAGCACAAAGAAGTGATGTTAATGACCCCTGTCACACAACTGGCAAATCATTCATTCAGAGCACAAGACCACTTCTGTTTGAATCCCCAACTCCTGCTTTTTCTACTTCTTCCTGTGGCTTTTGAGAGAGGGCAGGATAAACTTGCAGTGGGGATGCTACTGAGATGGAACTGACAGGACAGGAAATTCTGAGAAAGAGTGGTCAGACTGAGAGGATGGCATCAGAGAAGCTGAGAATGAAGAGGGTCAGGAAGGGAAAAGGATGGTCCACAGGGTCAAAACCTACAGGAAGGACAAATGGCAAGAACTCAGCTGCTGTCAGACAGAAGTCCCTGAGGTCCTGAGCTCCCCTCTGCCCTGCCCCCTGTTCAACACATCTGGACTAAGCTTTCCAGCTGTCAGCAACACCTACTGCACTAGCATTTCTATGCCTCTCTTCCAGGAACGCTTTTAATTACTAGTGTCTCACAAAAGGGGCAGGTATGAAAATACTACTGCATATGGTATAGAAGATGTTCTGAACATGGATTTTAAAAAGGAGGCAAAGAAATATGGTTCTTTTGATAAGTTCGCATTATTTTCAGTATGATTCAATTCAAGGTAAAATGCCCTAAAAAAGCACACCTGTGTAATTTCCCACAGGTTTGGTTTCCCATAAGCATCATGTGAGAAAATGATTTTATCCTTGCTTACCTATACTACTGAAAGGGGCACTGCCTCACTTTTAACCTCCCTCTGATGATGTAAACCCTCAAACCTTTGCAAAGATCACCAAAAGACTATGTATTAACTGTATTACCATGTCAGCAATTATGCTAAACATTTCTAGGAATGAATGCTTGTTACATTCATTACTCTTGCTTTGACAACTGTATCAATGGGCTTTCATCACTCTGACATATACTTAGGTCCATGGCATAGGGTAATACATCACTGTGAAGGATTATTTTTCCAATAACAAAGTAACAATTTAATTTTTTTTTAACCAAAATACAATCAACTTATCCTATTAAAGAAAGCCAGTTCTAAGTCAAAGGGTCAAGATGAGATCTGATGTAATTTAAAAGTTGCCTTCAGGAAAGACGAATAACATCTAGGTGAAAAATGTAACGAATCCAAAGGTCAAGGTACACACGGTAAAACAATTACCAAAAAAAAAAAAACCAAATGAATTCAATGGTGCATAAGATTAAAATTTTTCAGTATTTCAAGAAAGTGGATACTTGCCTTGGCCATTCATAGAAAAATAATAAAATAAACTTCCTAATAGCTCTAAAATAAATTGAACTATTGATTGGTATTTTTGGCATAATTTGTTTCAAAATTAGAATTCACAACATTCAATACAACCAAAAATCTATTTTGCAAACACTGTTAGGAAATAGTATCAGCAAGGAAAAATACTTGAAATCTCATTTAGTTTATACTCTTTGGCACAACTGTGAGGTCATTAAAAATGCTTACTCTTTGGTTTCTGTGAGGTTGATTTCTAAACACTGGCCTTAGGGATGATAATCTACCCTTCAGGGTAGATTACATCAAAATATCAAACATTTGACTTCTCGGTCCAATTATGTTTTCAACTGTGACAATTATTTCCTGTTTACACTCTTAAAAATATACAGTTAAACACTTTTCTGAATACCAGTTCTGGAAACCTTATACATAACAATATATTTATATGCCTGCACTATTACATATTTAAGTCGAATGCAAAAATGGTTTTGTGTTTTTATCACTAGGAAATGATAGTAATTTACAAAGTTATTTTTAATCTTTGGTCTTAATGAAACTCCAGTTGTATCAGTCATGGACTAAAACCCAAACTCTTCTTTCTTTTCTTAACTTCCTGCCTTTGACATGATCCTTGGACTGAATCTGGGGCTCATTCATACTTATTAACCAGAGAGAAAAGGATAAATAAACAACCCATTAAAATTGGCATTTATCTTTGGTTTCTCTGGGGTATGCCTGCCATCCAGCAGCCGAATTCAGTTCAGCATGGCAGAAAGCCAAAATCATCTTGAAACCCAGTTCTCCCCATTTCAGCAGCCTATGAAACAAAATATATTCCAAAAGCAGAAAGTACGGTCTGAAATAAAACAAGTTCTCCAACTAGTATCTCAACAAGATGGTACCCAGAGGGGCCCACCTCCACCACAACCTGGCTGGCAAGGGTTATGAGGACACAGAGCCCTGACTTCTAAGTCCAAGTTTAGTGTCAACTTCAGCCTACTCTTACAAGACCAATGAACTTGTTGTATACGTGTGTGTGTGTGTGTTATTCACTCAGTCGTGTCCAGTTCTTTGTGATCTCATGGACTATAGTGCAACAGGCTCTGCTGTCCATGGGATTCTCCAGGCAAGAATACTGGAGTGGGTTGACATTTCCTCTCCAGGGGATCTTCTTGATCCAGGGATTGAACCTGCATCTCTTATGTCTTCTGCATTGGCAGATGGGTTCTTCACCACTTGTGCCGCCTGGACTTGGGACCACCTCCATGACCTCTTAAATGTCAGGGTAGTGTGAGGCAGGGATCCATCCTGATGGGAAACTCTCAGGTGAACCAATGTATGTTTTGCCTTGCTTTTCAGAGATACGAAACCTGATAAATCAAATTAAACAGACTGAAGACAGATCATCCCCAGAAGCTTTTGCCTGTTTTAAGTGATATTGTCAACTGCTACCTTGTAGACCGGTGCAAACAACCAATGCTAAGCAAATTACACTGATGTTGGATAAATGCCATCTTACTGCCTGTCATATACATACATCATTGGAACATTTCACGGTACCTAGGACGTGCCACATTTCATGGTTTTCCAGGAGGAATAACTGTAGGCGGAAACCTAGAAATCCAGCGGGCAGTAACACTAGCCGTTCATCAAAGAGCCACTGTCCCCTCTGTCGTGTAGAGGGGCTGTGTGGAAGAGGCTCCTGTCCAGGGTCTATATTTCCAGACCCCCTTGAATTCTGGCAAGACCTTGAGATGTAAGACAGCTGATATGTGTCACTTCTTTGCCCAGATGTTTAGGAAGCAAGTGTGTCTTTACCACACATCATATCTCCCCACTGTTGGCTGGAGGTCAATACCCAATGTGACTTTGGAAACCACACGGCCTGGCCCATCACCGGAGGTCCCTGAAGGGTGACAAGCAGAGATCCTTCCCACCAAGAAGACAGTCTATATTACTAGCACTGGACTGTGACAGGAGTTGGAAAGGAACTCTACTTCTTTAGAAAGGAACGTGTTTCTACGGTTCAAGGGTTTGTTACAACTGCTAGCTCTGCCCTGTCTAATACAGTCAGCATGCCATGAACACAACAGAAACTTTAAATTAAATCTATCCCCTCGTTGATCCCTTTCCTGTGTCTATAACCTAAGAGGAACAGATTTAATTTTATAATATTAGTATATTCAGAGCAGTAGGGCAAGAGTGATTAAAGGATGTTAAATAAGTCCTCTTAAAGACAGTTAAAATAACTGTTTACTTCACTGAGGGAAGAAAAAGCTTAAAGGAGGCTGGTTGAACTGTCAATATATGTCAATGAACATAAAATCTTAAAAATTTTATATCACAGATAGTGAGAAACTATTTCTCAACTTCATTGACTATAAACCAAACAAATACAGAAGATTTAAGGTGATGGTATAAAAAATAACACTGTACCTAGAACACAGGTAAGATTGAAAATAGAGTTTTTCTAATTTACGGGCACTGGGGAGGAATGGTGGGAGGGATAAACTGGGAGGTTGAGATCGACATATCCACACCACTGTATATAAAATAGATAACTAATAAGGACCTACTGCATAGCGCAGGGGCTCTTCTAGTTCTCAAAACTCTGTAATGACCTATATGGGAACAGAATGTGAAAGAGTGGATATATGTATATGGATAATGGATACACTTTGTGGTACAGCAGAAACTAACACAACATTGCAAATCAACTATAATCCAATATTTTTTTTTTTAATGGCTACAGCAGAATAGTAAGTACTGAGTTAAAACCTCGGCTTTTAAAATTCATCATCTCTCTGATCCATTGAAAGCAAATTAAGCTTTTTTGAAAAAAGAAAAGAAAACAGAGAGTTTTTGAGAGAATCTGACTCTTTGCAGGCAAGGATGGAAATCTACTCTTGTAACAGGCACCTCAGGGGGTCCTGAGGGATGCGGCCCTGGGCCACACCACGGGAAACATGGTAAAGATGGCTAAACTGGGAAAGAGGCCACTTTGTGAGGCTGTCACATTTCCTTCCTAGAGGAAAGTAGAACTGGGAAGGTTTCTCATCCACAGGGTGGAATACAAACTCTTTCAGCAAACACTACAGAGCTCTAGGAATCCAGACAACTTAAAGACATGATCCCAATCCTTAAGCAGCTCACAGTTTTAGAAGAGTGACAGTGAGTGTATATCTGTGTATACATGTGTGTGTGTGTGTGTGTGTGTGTGTGTGTGTGTGTGTGTAGAGAAAAGAGGAAACCCAGATGATTCCATGTTAAACTAGGAGAGATGAGAGCTTATCCATGGGTGGGCAGATGTCTTCCAGCATGGTCCCTGGTTCTCTCCAAGGCATCCTTGTCCTGGAACACAGTCTCCAGATAATGTTACCACCCACCAAGATACACAATGAAACAGAGGCACCCAACCCTATTCTCGAAGCGAAAGCAGTTCACTTTTCTATGTTTTATATATCAAACTTCTATGTGAAGTGATGAAAAGAAAAGATTCCAAGGGAAATTTTAAAAGTTTTATAAAACCACATGGCAGTGTGGGGAGTCACTTGTTTAATGGGTAGCTTCAGTCTGGGATGATGAAAAACTTCTGGAGACAGATGATAGTGATGGTCATACAATGGGAATGGGATTATCACCCCTGAACTACACATTTAAAAATAGTAACTTTTACATTATATATGGGCTTCCCTGGTTGCTAAGTGGTAAAGAATCCCTGCAATGCAGGAGACTTGCAGGAGACATGGGTTCGATCCCTGGGTAGGGAAGATCCGCTGGAGAAGGAAATGGCAAGTATTCTTGTATTCTAGTATTCTTGCCTGGAGAATCCCATGGACGAAAGAGCCTGACAGGCTATAGTTCTTGGGGTCGCAAAGAACTGGACATGACAGAGTGACTAGACAACAACAAATAGACTTCCTTCTAATTCCATTAAATGAATGAATATAGGATAGTTGCCAGAAAAAAAAAAATTCAAAGTACACCTCATACTCTCCCATCAATATACTCTGTGTCCTTGAAAAGTCAGGCAAGCATTAATCTATTCAACAAATATTTAATAAGCAATTACTATGCCCTAGACACTATTCTAGGTACTGAAGATAGAGTAGCGCACACAATAAAATTCTACCATCATAGAGCATTTATTTATTTATCCTCTCAATAAATATTAGTTAAATGGCTATGACTTGCCAAGGCCTATGCTGGGCACTGGAGATACAATGGTGAAAATACAATGAAAAAATCCACAAACCAAACCCCTTCTTGCCCTCATGAAGCTTCTAGGCAACTGCAGGAGACAGATATTGATCAAATAATCATAGAAATGAATCTACAATAATAATTCTTTTTTTTCCTTTTCACCTAGAACTCTACTGAACAACATATTAACCATTTTATAACAATTCTTAAAAGTCTTCAGTGCAGCGCTGCATGGGGCTCCTGGTGTGTGGTGATGGAACTGGCTTTGTCAAGGAGGCTGGTCTTCCTGAAGGAAACAATGTCGGGGCTGGGATGTAAGAAATGGACCTGGGAAGAAGGGTGGCCTGAGCACAGCAGAGGCAAAGGTGAGCAGCCCCGGCGAGGCTGGAGAAGCAGGCAGAGGCCCAGCCCCGCAGAGCCCTGGAGATCCTTCAGTCTTTACCTCAAGCATCATGGGGAGCCCCAGATGCACTTTAATGAGGCTAAGGGTAGGAAAGGAATGATTTCATTAGAAATAATACTTATTTTGCTGCTTTAACGATTTTAAAACAACAAAGTGAAAATGAGGGCAAAAGCAAGTGAATTCCTGTACAGTTACAAAAACAGGTGAAGCTCTGAAGCTTTCAGATGAAAGGCAGTAGTTAACATATCAAAGATCATCGTGGTCAGATGAGAAATTAGAAACGGCCCTCTGTTTTTTAATTCTTTTGTGTTGATCAAAACATAGAGTCTCTTACATTTCTACTGTATACTCTACTAATGAAGTAGAACTTGATTAAAAGTGAGTCACCTGAATTTGCAAGCCTGACAAATTAAGTTGCACACACTTGATTAACACTGTTTCTAGTGGATACTTTGCGGGGCGGGGCGCAGGGTGGGACATAAGTGAAACTATTTGATGAAAAGAAATGAAGTATATTAAACTTCACAAAATATGATTACTTGGCATCTTTCATTAACATGTAAAGTGAAACGGGTCAGTTAACTAAATATTGTCCTAGCTTGATTAATATTTATGGACGTGAACAAAGACTCAAACGCATAGTGTTTCTTCCTTTAAAATATGGTCATCAATGCTAATATATGCTGCTGAATGGGAAAAACATTCAAATTGGCATAATGCTGTGTGCTAAGAGCACATATATAAGGGAAAAGGAAAAACTCTACCTTTTGTATATAGGTTTGCCATATGCTCCCTCTTTTAATTTGCACAGATTTAAACATTCAGTAAGTAGGTGACAGAAATTTCTGCATTTCAAATTCTGGAAAAAAATAGGAATAAGGAAACATCAAACTCGTGACTGTGTCATTGAGCTGCTCTGACCCCAGAACAACACAGTTCATCCCAGACTATCTCTCAAACTTCAGAAAAGGTGTATAGACTTGATCCATATGACGTGCACAATCCACCTTTTCACCAAACTCATGATACAATTCAGATCTGTCAATTCACTGTTCTGCCTAAGTTACCATAAGAATGCAATGTAAACAGCCAGAAGAATGCTCTCAAAGATGCTTTACCCACATTTTATTATAAACTACCAAAGCCTTCTTGATTTTAAAGGTCCCAGTGACTAATGACAGACTATTTGCAGAGGCCTTTACATCTATCACCTTTAGGGACACAGCCTTACAAATATCTTAATTTTAAAGTTTAATCTGACTTGATTTAAATCCTAGTAATTACCCAGGTTTGATCCCTGGGTTGGGGAGATCCCCTGGAGAAGGGAATGGCTATCCATTCCAGTATTCTTGCCTGGAGAATTCCATGGACAGAGAAGCCTGGAAAGCTACAGTCCATGGGGTTGCAAAGAATCAGACACGACTGCAGTGACTAACACTTAAAAAAAAAAATTATATTCTAACAATTCACACTTTGATCCTACACATTTAAAAATAACTTTCAAATTGCATGTGCAAAATTCTTCTAATTTTTAAAGCAAAGTTTTAAATGCCCAATTAAGTTGTCCATTGTTACCAAAACTCTAGTTTGCAGTCTTAGCAGATGTTACAAATAATAAGTCAGACTGTAAAGAAAGGGATGAAAATGCAATAAATCAGATTTAGGGCCAGTAAAGAATAATGAATGCATTAAGCAATTAAGAGTATAATTTGTGCATCTTTTGTTGTTGGTGCTAAACCTATCTCACTATACAGAAAAAATGAGAAGATGTCTGAAAAACTTTCAAACATTCAGATAAAGACTAGACATTTCTTTCTTCTCTCTTTATCTTAGATATCAGTTCTCAAAGCTGGCAAGCCCTTTTGGTTTCAAAATTTTCTTTAGATGCTCTAGTTTTCTAGTCTCTTGTCGATACAGACATGAATTCACAAGTAGGCTCCTCACTTTTACTTTTCCCCACAACTTCCTGAGCAGTTGCCATGCTCACTGAACTGAATTTGCTGTCTTTTCATAGCACTGCTCTGCAAAGGAATGAAGCAGAACAGAAAGAAAATCAAATGGGTTCCAAACACAACTCTGATGTCACTCTCGAGACTGTGACTCTGTTTCCCGTAATACTGATTGGCACCCGAGACCGCCCCATGAGGATTTCTGCCTCCATTTCTTAGTTGTCTATACAAGCGCTAATTTTCCTTTTTTTCTTTTTAAAAATTTATTTCCCAAAGAGCTTCAGAACTGGCATTAGGTACTATCTGCTATCTATCTACTGGCCCTGTGGCATGTGGGATCTTAGTCCACTGACCAAGGACCCAACCCGCACCTCCTGCACTAGAAGCAGGAGTCTTTTTTTTTTTTTCATTTATTTTTATTAGTTGGAGGCTAATTACTTTACAATATTGTAGTGGTTTTTGTCATACATTGATATGAATCAGCCATGGATTTACATGTATTCCCCACCCCAATCCCCCCTCCCACCTCCCTCTCTACCCGGTCCTTCTGGGTTTTCCCAGTGCACCAGGCCCGAGCACTTGTCTCATGCATCCAACCTGGGCTGGTGATCTAAGCAGGGAGTCTTAACCCCTGGACCACCAAGGAAGTCCCTGCAAGCACTAATTTTCAACGTTAGTTTTTACACTGATTTTTAAGCCAGAGAGAACTTTCTGAGCAAGAAAAGAAAAAACAAAACAAAAAAGCAGAGGAATCTAACAGGATTTCAATTATGGCCTGGAAGAACCTCCAATCACACCTAAGCCCACCAATACAGATTTCTCCCTAGCAGTCTCTAGGCAGAGTGGCCTAATCCTGATCAATACCAAAATGGCTCTGGGAGTTTCAAGTCTCTAAATCAGCCTCTCAACTTGAGAATCTGAAATTCTTGGTCTTATAGAAATCACAATACTATTAGTTCCAGATCACTGACCAAAGTCAAGACCAAATATGAAGCTGTCCATTTAAAAAGAGGTCATCTTTAATGCAACATGATCTGTATTAAATGAGACATTATTTCTAAATAAAGCAATCAAATTATGAATTCAATAGCTTACCAGGTGACAAAATAGCTTACCTCACTGTGTACAAAATGGGGTTAATAATCCTGACCTAGCTCCTAAGGTCTCTAGGGACAA
This sequence comes from Cervus canadensis, assembly GCF_019320065.1. Classification (NCBI taxonomy): domain Eukaryota; kingdom Metazoa; phylum Chordata; class Mammalia; order Artiodactyla; family Cervidae; genus Cervus; species Cervus canadensis. The sequence continues at coordinate 46,597,932 of NC_057388.1, forward strand.
TTCATTTAAGAGTTGTCCAAGTGCTGTATAAATGTTACTGGTGTTATGAAAGCTTGGTTTTATTGTCATCAGAACACTACCATCATGAAAAGGAATTTAGAGGTTTGGTCAGAGGTGAATAAACAAAGCAAAGTCTATGCTAATACAAGTACCCTCTGACCCTGGATCACTGAACTTTGAAAAATCACACAGATCAGAATGTAAATGAAGTTTGCATTTTCAGAGACACAGTTTTTGTTACTTTATTTCCTATTCAAGTTCTCTGCTTTGAAATCATTACTTTGGAAGCAAAACAACCAATTCCATTTTCAATTTCCACCTCCCCACCGTTCCCCTCCTTTTTTGCATTATTCTCATTGCTATTCCCAGCATCATTTGCATTAAAGCATGACACTGCAGGCATCCAAGGCCTTTCTTTCTGAATCAACTATTCGGCACACCCAGGAAACATGCCTGTCAGTACACATGGGATGGGTAGACACCAGTCTTCTTTAAGGGTTGTTTTTTTTTTTTTTTTCATATCGTATGATTCCTAGACTTTCAGTTTCCTTTCCCCAGTTAACCTTCCATGACTCATTTGTTTATTTGGTAAATAGTAACTGAGTACCTAGTATGTACCAGGCATGTCTTAGGTGCTGGAGAAAACAGTGACTAAACAGGGCAGAAATCCTGGCTCTCATATAACTTATATTCCATGGGGTGAAGACAAGCAGAAAGCAAAATAAATAATTCAATAGACAGAATATGTTAGAATGAAAAAACAACGTATGGTGAGAGGATGGGAGGGCAGAGATGGGGAGTTGTTGACATTTTACATATGATGGTCAGGGGAAAACTCCTTGAGAATGTGTGATCTCAGTAAAGATTTCAGGAAGGTGAGTATGAGAGCCATTGGGAAAGAGTTTTGCAGGTAAGGCAAGAGTTCTAGGAAAATTCAGAGACTCTGAGATAGGCATTTACAAGTTTTTTGTTTGTTTTTTGGGGTTTTTTTTTTTTTGGCCATCCACTGCAACATGTGAGATCTTACTTCTCTGACTAGGGCTCAAACCCACAGCTCCTGCATTGGAAGCAGGGAGTCAACCATTGGACTGCTAAGGTAAGTCCCAGGAGTTTGCATATTTGAGAATAGCAAGAAGATCAGAGTAGCTGAAGGGAGTGAGTAAGGGAGAGAAAAGCAAAAGATGAAGGCAGACCTGGAGTGGGGCACCAGATGAGCTCGGACTGGTTTATCATTGCAAGGCCTCTGGCTTTCCCTCTGCCTGAAATGGAAAGCCCTTGAGAGGGGTTCTGAGCAGAGGAATGACATGATCTGAGGTCCATTTTAAAGTCTAAAACAGGCTGTATTGAAAAATAGGCTGCAGGGGAGTAGAGTAGAGACAGGAAGACCATGCAAAAGGCTATTCCAACAGCTCTGAGCAGACACTAGTGACTTGTTCCAGTGAGGGTGGGTGGCACGTAAGTAGAGCTTAATGGTTTTCAATTAGTAATCATAACCTTCCTATTCATTGTGCTATGGTTACTTGAATTACTTCACTCTCTAAGGGAGTATTTTTTTCTTTAAAACATTCTCTTCTATACCCTCCCTATTGATAATAAAGCTTCCCCTCTCATTAGACCATCTTAGACAGGTCAAAACATCCCACATTTGGATGTAGTCAAATTGGCAAGTAGATTACAGTTAAGAGATAAACTAAGGTGTATTACAATTTTTAAGAGTTTATTATTCAAGGGGCAATCTATTCAAATCAGGTAGCCTCCAATCTAGCAGATAGAAAGGGGCTCTGAGAAGCTTTACGAAATGAAAGACTTTTATAGGCAGAAGGGAGCAGGAAGAAGGAGTTATACTAGGCAAAAAGCAAGTTGGTTATTGCAAAGCTACTCTCCTTTAGGGAGCAGCAGAGGTCTATTAGGCAGATGACTCACTAGTGCTGATCAGGTGACTCCTGATTGGCTGGTTTACGACTCCATTTCTATGCAAATAAAAACACAGTGAAGTATCACCTCATACTAGTCAGAATGGTCATTATGAGAAAGGCTACAAATAACAAATGCTGGAGAGGGTGTGGAGAAAATGGAACCCTCCTACACTGTTGGCGGGAATGTAAGTTGGTGCACCTACTATGGAGAACAGTAAGGAGCCTCCTTAAAAACCTTAAAAATCAGAATTACCATGTGATCCAGCAATCCCACTCCTGGGCACATATCCAAAGAAAACTGTAATTTCAAAAAGATACATGCACCCCTACATTCATAGCAGCACTATTTACAACAGCCAAGACATGGAAACAACCGAAGTGCTCATCAGCAGCTGAGTGGATGAAGAAGATGTGGTATATGTCTACTATACAATGGAACACTGAAGTGAAGCGAAAGTCACTCAGTCGTGTCCCGACTCTCTGTGACCCCATGGACTGTAGCCTGTCAGGCTCCTGGGGTGGGTTGCCACGTCCTTCTCCAGGAGATCTTCCTGACCCAGGGATTGAACCCGGGTCTCCCACGTTGTAGGCAGACGCTTTACCGTCTGATCCACCAGGGAAGCTGACACAGATGGCTTTATCAGTGAAACAGACTCAAATAGAGAACAGACTTGAGGTTGCCAAAGGGAAGAGGGAGTGAGGGAGGGATGGCTGGGGGTTTGGGATTAGCAGAAACTATTATATAGGGAATGGATTAAACAACAAGGTCCTACTGTATATCATAGAGAACTATATTCAATATCCTATTTATAGAATATATTGATATAGTCAATATATATTGATAAATATATATCAATATTTATTATGTGATAAACCATAATGGAAAGAATATGAAAAAGAATGTATATATGTGTATAATTGAGTCACTTTTGCTGCATGGCAGAAATTAACACTGTAAATCAACTATAAACAAGCAAATAAAACTCTTTTTGTAACATTCAGTAGTAAGAAAACAAATAAACGTTTCTTTAACATTAATCACAAATATATGTACAGAACTACACATAAACATACCTAATGTGTTTGATGAGACATGCAAAATTAATACACAAAGATATATCAAATAACTCTTCTACTTTTTGAGTGCTCCAAGGTCTCAAACATGACAAGATTAACAAACCTGGCTTGAGAGGTATGTTGGTACCAAAGACAAGTGTAGCTAACAAGGACTTCCCAGTAATCAGGGCACTCTGAACACTGAAGGAGGCAGATAAGAGTGCATTCTCACAATTTTATTTACTCTAATGACACGGTAGCAAGTATTTCAATAGGGGCCAAAGCTTGAAAGCATTTCAGTTTTCATTTGAATTTCAGGGCCAGGCTATTATGCAACAGAGTATCCATAATGAGATTTCCTGAGAAAAATGAAAGGAACTATGAAAAGCAGAGTACAGTCAGGAATGACAAAGAGAAGTGTTGACAAAGTAGCAGAATTAAAATCTAAGAGCACAGTTATTTAAAGAGTAGGAAAATTCAGAATGAAAAGAAGGCAGCCATGGCAAATGAATGCAACTTGTTAACACCAGAAATAAACACTACTCTCAATACAATTCAGAGAAGCCTGAGTCTTAGGTCATGTGTAATATAAAGGGAAAATTTATTGATTGAATATGTTCTTTTCTGGAAATGAAATATAAATATCAAGTTTGAGCAAGGTGCCTTTGAGTCCTATATGAAATTAACAAAGCAATGCAAATTTCTCAAAAGAATCCAGTGATGAGGGAGAAAAGCACTAAAGCAGTGGAGACTTGTTTTGACAGAGAGAAAAGGAAAGAGGCATGAATCTCATGAATCATGTTGCCCTTATCCTTCAATTCTTTTAACATCACTCAGTAATTTTGGCATCTTTCTTCCCTTTTCTCTCACTCTCTTAATTATTCTACTTTCCAACCAAGGACTTTGACTTTAATATTTTTAATCTATCTAACACCAGCTGTTGCCAGCACCTTCCTATTAAAGGACTTAGTTCAAAGAGCCTGATCATTACAGCAAACATTGAGCACATGGAGGCTACAATGTTTTGGAGAGAACACTGGTCCAAATGCCCAAGTCAGAGTCCACCCTTGCATGTTCCTCCTTGCAGAGCTTGGAGCCTGCCACTGAACCTCACTTTTCTCATCCTTAAAACAGGGATCATAAGAACTGCCCTCTCCAGAGAGGACGCTCAAGAGGATCAAATTAGACATTGCAAACTGAAAAGCACTCTAGAGGAATGTTACTTTTACGGTGATCTTTACATTATTTTACTATTGCCAATGGAAAGTATCAACGATAACAAAAAACTGCCCCAGGAAAATAGCAGAATGTCTTTCAATACACTATTCTATGTCCTGCTATAATAAAAGTCAGGTAGCAAGTATTTCCAGGGATGTTCTAAAGGATGCAAAACTTTGTTGCATTAGTATAATTAAACCATGTTTCATCTCATAAGGGTCAAAAAACTGAGAGATGTTGAATATAATCTCACAGGTGGTCTTTGATGATACTTCATGAGCTAAAGCTAACAAATCCAATTATAGCATTAAAAAAAAATGTGCTTCTAATCCAGCTTTTCTTGTTTTGTTGACCTCTGTGGAATACAGGAGAATTAATACAGAAAACTTGGGGGAAATTCTCAAGCTAGTGCAGAAAGAATGACAACAGAATTCTCTTTCAAATAAAAAAGGGAAATGGCTAAAGTTTATACCACATTTTGTGCATGGAAAGTACTATAACTACAATGTAAAGAACAACAGGAATAAAGCAGATAAAGCCTGGCTGGAAAACTGTTTCCAGGTAATATAAAAATGGTCCATGAGACCACTAAGAATAAATAGCTATATGCAGGATGACAAAATACATTGACATTCTGTTGATATACCCTGAGAGCAAACATAAACTTTGAGTACTTACTTTTCCCTGAACGATGCTCACAGCTGAGCAATAAAAAAACACTTGAACTAAATTTGTCATGCTCCCATCCAAGTCTTTCTTGTAAGTGTTTAACAAGCTATGTGAAAGACACTGATTTTTGATACAAACTCCACACACCAGATCAGCACACTAAATGAAATCAAAGCAATGAACAGAGATCAGAAAGCTTGAGACCAGCCTTTACGGTTGGAATACAATTCTAATTTTGGCTTGGGTTTTAAACAGATCATTAAAATGCTACCTGAGAGAGGGGACAAAGATCCATCCCTTCCAGGAAACAGTCACAGCTCGCTGCCCTCTGTACAGAAACAAGCCCAGATATTACCTTACAGATGAAGTTATCTTACTGCTTCCAGTTTCTTTTCAGCAGCAAAAGGAAAATCTCAAACAGAGAGCCCTTACCAGCACATGTCTGCAGATAAAACACTGGCTTCTGATCCCTGCTGTGGCTGGACCCTGTGCAGTAAAATGGTAAAGTCCTCTCTGCAGTGATCCAAAGCTGCTCAGACCTCCAGGGCCTCCCAGGGTGATCAGGCAGCCTGGCTTTGTGGCAATACAATGGGGGTTAAACATTTCCCCATATCCATTGAGAAGCAAGAGAAATCTGTTTAGTGGCTCCAAGTTATTTAGCAAAATGCACAATAGGTGATGGTTTGGTAATATTATTGTTTTAAGGAGTAACTGCCTTGGGATTAGCAGACACACACTGCTATACATAACACAGATGACCAGCAAAGACTTATTGTATGACACAGGGAACTCTAGTCAATATTTTGTGATAACCTATAAGGGAAAAGGATTTGAAAAAGAACAGATATAAATATACAGGCACGACTGAATCACTGTGCCGTGCATCTGAACGTAACACAACATTGTAAATCAACTACACTTCAATTTAAAAAAATTTAAAAAGACTGTACCTGCCATATTTCCACCTCTGATGGGAGAATGTAAGGTGTTATTTTTAAAAACTTACTTTTTATTGTTTACTTTTTCAATTTTTTATTGAAGTATAGTTGGTTTACAATGTTGGGCCAATCTGCTGTATAGCAAAGTGACTCCTTTGTACATATATACATACATTTAAAAAATATTCTTCTCTATTATGGTTTATCACACGATATTGGACAGAATATAGCTCCCTGTGCTATGAGTTAGGACCTTGTTGTTTATTCATTCTATATACAGTAGTTTGCATCTACCAACCCCAAACTTCCAGTACACCCTTCTTCCTACTCGCCACTTGGCAACCACAAGCCTGTTCTCTCTCTGAGTCTGTTTCTGTTTTATAGATAGGTTCATTTGTGCCATATTTTATATTCCACATGGAAGTGATAGCATATGGTATTTTGTCTCTCTTTCTGACTTATTTTACTTAGTATGATAATCTCTAGTTGCATCCATGTTGTTGCAAATGGCAGTATTTAATTCCTTTTTACGGCTGAGTAGCATTTCATTGTATATATGTACCACATCTTTATCCATTCCTCTGTCGATGGACCTCTAGGCTGTTTCCATGTTTTGGCTATTGTGAATGGTGTTTCTATGAGCATAGTGATGCATGTACCTTTTTAAATTATAGTTTTGTCTGGGTATATTCCCAGGAGTGGGATTGCTGGATCATATGATAACAAAATCTACTGTTAACTTAAGAAAACTCTTAGAAATCCTTTCTGGTCACTGCGTAAATATTCTTTCTTTACAGGACACAATAACTGCTTAAGATGGGCTTGTTTTTTTTCAGGATCAGGACCTACTTCACAAACATGTGTAACCTGTCATCCAGATGACTCCCGCCAATCATTTCCTTCCATGGCAGCCTATGTGCTTCAAATAATCCAATGTGAGACCTTAGTAAAAACAAACACTATAACTCTTTTTCTTTGTTTCTTTTCTCCTACTGACTTGTTTCTCAATTTCAGTCCTCCCATGGTCATCAGTACTCACCTATCTGAGTTGTAAAAACTTTTAAAAGATTGACTATTATTTATTACTCTTGTAAGCCAGGTATTATTGATACATAAGTACACAAATAAAAATAATAAACAGAAGGAATTTTCATTAGAGTGCTAAATTCATCAGGGTTAGATTTCATGTTAAGAAGCCTGAAGAAAGTAATGGAGGGTGTTCTGAAATGTCGTATGTATTTTTATAGCTACGACCTCATTGTTGGCATTGCCAAAAATCCTTAAGCCACTTGTTTCTGGTAAAATTTCTAAAGACTATTTTCAAGCATTCAGGTTCTCTTGAAAAGCTTCAAGAAAAGGAGAAAAAGCCAAGAAAAGTCATTCACCAGCTATGGTTCAAGATTAGAAAGTGTCTATTTACTAGATTTTCAATGACAGGGATTCAGTTCCTATAGGAAAAAAACCTAAAAATCTGTTCCCCATTTATTACAGTGATGGTCATGAACAATGGGTGGATATATTTCTTTGAAGCTCTTTTCAACATTTAAGACTTGCTTAGAATCATGCTTTTCTTCACAAAAGCACAACCAACATGTAACACCGTCTCCTTCAAAGCATAGTGTCAGGGAGATTAACAACAACCAGGGCCACGTGACCTCGGAAACCCAAGCAAGTAGAGACATCAGAGCATCCTGACGGGGTCTACCTCTGCACAGCTGTTTCTCTGCTGAACATGTCCTAATGAGCTTTGAAAAAACCTGGAAACTTTTGCTTTCAAAACACTTGAAAAATGTAGACTAACTTTCAGATTTCTTTTCTTACTCTTTTAAAAGATAAAACAAGTAGAGGGGGAAAGCTGTGAAAGTTACTTCTTCCTAATGACATATCTGCTGCTCTATATACATGCTGTTAATGGTACCAGCTGACAGGAAACAGTATAAAGTCAGCTACATGTGTCAACACACGGCACACACGGTGTGGGGACAGAGACCACTCTAGACAGCAGGATTTCTACTTGCTTTCCCTTTGGGTATTTTCCCATCATTTCTTTGCAGTGAATGGGGAGATGAATACACAGGGTAGAGAAGTTTGTATGAGCAGTGACAACACTCTGAATGACATTACAATGATGGATCTATGTCATTGTACCTTTGTCCAAACTGACAGAATGTGCAACACTGCTCATCTAATTAAAGTGAACTCTAAGACGAACTGGGGACCTTGGTGACTAGGATGCATCAATGCAGTTCCTCCTTGGTTAAAGAAAAAAAAAAGTATCACTGTATTGATAATGGCTATGCATGTGAGGGAAAGGGGTACACAGGAAATTTCTATACCTTCCTATCAGTTTTGCTATAAGTCTGCTTTTAAAAGGGTCTTAAAAAAAATAACACCCAAGGTAGATGTCTTGGGTAAAATTTTTGTTTCACTTTTATATATATATATATATATATATATATAACATATGTGTGTATTTATTAGACTGTGAGATAAAAATGAATTTTTTAGATCAAAAAAGTTTGCAGGGCACTGCAGTTAAATTATACCAGTAGATAAAAGCACAAATTAACCTGAAAAAAAAAAAACCTCTCAAAATTTAAACCTTCCCATTGGAAAGAGAATGTGCCTATGTCTTTCTATGAATACGTTAACATAACCTTTTCTTTTCCGAGTGGGCTATTCCCACAGGTAGAAAAAAGGCTCATGCACTGATGTGAAAGAGGGCTGTTATTTTAAAGGACAGCGTAAGGACTACTTATAAAACGGTGATTTAAAAGGCAATTGTGTTCTGAACAGTCAGGGCTAAAAGGAGGAGAGACAAGTCTGATTATGCAGCTTGACTGACCGAGCCTAATCAGGATTATTTCGGCACACTGCTTCCCTACAGCCGTAGATCCATTAAACACTAAACGCTTCTGCGGGCCCACTTCCCACTCTGTCTCCCACTGTGACCTGCTACTTTTCCACACTGGTTACTCACTGGGCTTCTCAAAACATTTTTTGGTAAACGGAGGCACCAGGTTTAATAGGCTCCTCCAAAGTCATCATCAAATCTGTCATTTTTATGACAAGAGTGGGTATTGTCCCCACTTTAAAACAGCACCATTTGGACTGTCACACAGAAGGGGGCACTTGGAAGTAATTCTGTTACCTTTCAATATATTTTTATTAAGCAAAGTGGAAGTTGACAGCTACAACTCTTTCCATAAAAGCTGCTCTGGCTTTGAAAATGTCATTTTGGAATGTCTCATTTTAAACTCATGAGGCGGTGAATTCTTATCACCCTGTGGACCACATCATTCTCACAATGGTGGCTCCAATTTGGGGACCAGGCGATGGTAACTTTGGGCATCAAAATCTACTCTCTGCTTTCTGTTTCCCTATCCTATCCTCCATGGACAGAGAGGAGATCAAACCAGTCAGTCTTAAAGGAAATCAACCCTGAATCAAGCCTGCATACTCATACTCATTGGAAGAACTGATGCTGAAGGTGAAGATCCAGTATTTTGGTCACCTGATGTGAGAAGCCGACTTGTTGGAAAAGTCCCTGATGCTGGGAAAGATTGAGGCCAGAAGGAGAAGAGGGCATCAGAGGATGAGATGGCCAGATGGCATCACTGATGCAATGGACATGAACTTGGGCAAACTCCGGGAGACGGTGAGGGACAGGGAATCCCGGTGTGCTGCAGTCCAAGGGGTCGCAAAGAGTCGGACACGACTGGGCAGCTGAAAAACAGCAATATGCTGCAGGTGGTCCAGACTCGGGCATTTCTGGGGTATAACTGGTTCCCTATGTGTATGACGTGGTACCCATTTTAATTGTAGAACATAAAAATATTAGAGGTGCTTTTTCACAGATATACTTCTTCATTTAAACCCCAAATTACGTATCTATACAATGAGAAATTTCAATTTTTAAAAATGGTAGTATGGTTGATTCACTACATTGAGTTAGTTACTGCTGACGGCAAAGTGACTCACTTATCTACGTATATAATACATGTTCCTTTTCCATTATTTTCCATTATGGTATGTTACAGGATATTGAAGATAGCTCCCTGTGCTACCCAGAAGCACCTGTTGTTTACCTGTTCTATATACAGTAGTTTGTACCTGCTAATCCCCAAATCCTAATATATTCTACCCTCTTTCCTCTTTGGGAACCATGAGTTTGTTCTCTGTGTATGTGAGTCATTTCCGTTTCATAATTTCATTTGCACCATATTTTAGATTCCACATATAAGTGATATCATATGGTATTTGTCTTTTGACTTACTTCATTAAATATGATAGTCTCTAGGATCCATACATGTTCAGGCAAGTGGCATTATTTCACTCTTTTTTAATGGCTGGGTAACATTCCATTGTATATATGCAACAAATATTCTTCATCCACGCACCTCTGAATGGACACTTAGGTTTGTTTGCGTGTCCTGGCTATTGTAAACAGTGCTGCTATAAACATCAGAGTGCATGTATCTCTTTATTTTATTTTATTTATTTTTTATTTTTTTAATTTTTTATTAGTTGGAGGCTAATTACTTCACAACATTTCAGTGGGTTTTGTCATACATTGATATGAATCAGCCATAGATTTACACGTATTCCCCATCCCGATCCCCCCTCCCACCTCCCTCTCCACCCGATTCCTCTGGGTCTTCCCAGTGCACCAGGCCCCGAGCACTTGTCTCATGCATCCCACCTGGGCTGGGGATCTGTTTCACCATAGATAGTATACATGCTGTTCTTTTGAAATATCCCACCCTCACATTCTCCCACATAGTTCAATAGTCTGTTCTGTATTTCTGTGTCTCTTTTTCTGTTTTGCATATAGGGTTATCGTTATCACCTTTCTAAATTCCATATATATGTGTTAGTATGCTGTAATGTTCTTTATCTTTCTGGCTTACTTCACTCTGTATAATGGGCTCCAGCTTCATCCATCTCATTAGGACCCGGTTCAAATGAATTCTTTTTAATGGCTGAGTAATATTCCATGGTGTATATGTACCACAGCTTCCTTATCCATTCATCTGCTGATGGGCATCTAGGTTGCTTCCATGTCCTGGCTATTATAAACAGTGCTGCGATGAACATTGGGGTGCACGTGTCTCTTTCAGATCTGGTTTCCTCAGTGTGTATGCCCAGAAGTGGGATTGCTGGGTCATATGGCAGTTCTATTTCCAGTTTTTTAAGAAATCTCCACACTGTTCTCCATAGCGGCTGTACTAGCTTGCATTCCCACCAACAGTGTAAGAGGGTTCCCTTTTCTCCACACCCTCTCCAGCATTTATTGCTTGTAGACTTTTGGATAGCAGCCATCCTGACTGGCGTGTAATGGTACCTCATTGTGGTTTTGATTTGCATTTCTCTGATAATGAGTGATGTTGAGCATCTTTTCATGTGTTTGTTAGCCATCTGTATGTCTTCTTTGGAGAAATGTCTGTTTAGTTCTTTGGCCCATTTTTTGATTGGGTCATTTATTTTTCTGGAATTGAGCTGCAGGAGTTGCTTGTATATTTTTGAGATTAATCCTTTGTCTGTTTCTTCATTTGCTATTATTTTCTCCCAATCTGAGGGCTGTCTTTTCACCTTACTTATAGTTTCCTTTGTAGTGCAAAAGCTTTTAAGTTTCATTAGGTCCCATTTGTTTAGTTTTGCTTTTATTTCCAATATTCTGGGAGGTGGGTCATAGAGGATCTTGCTGTGATTTATGTCAGAGAGTGTTTTGCCTATGTTCTCCTCTAGGAGTTTTATAGTTTCTGGTCTTACATTTAGATCTTTAATCCATTTTGAGTTTATTTTTGTGTATGGTGTTAGAAAGTGTTCTAGTTTCATTCTTTTACAAGTGGTTGACCAGTTTTCCCAGCACCACTTGTTAAAGAGGTTGTCTTTTTTCCATTGTATATCCTTGCCTCCTTTGTCAAAGATAAGGTGTCCATAGGTTCGTGGATTATGGTTATGGACACCTTAACGCATGTATCTCTTTAAATTAGAGTTTTATCTGGATGCACGTGCAGGTGTTGGATTGCTGGATCCTATGGTAATTCTAGCTTTCTAAGGAACCTCTCTACTGTTTTCCATAGTGGCTGCATGAACTTATATTCTCACCCACAGTGTAAAAGGGTTTCCTTTTCTCCACATCCTCTCCTGCATTTGTTATCTGTAAAATATTTAATGACGGCCATTCTGACTAGTGTGAGGTGGTACCTCTTTGTAGTTTTGATTTCCATTTCTCTAATAATTAACGATATTGAGCACTTTTTCATGTGCCTTTTGGACATCTGTATGTCTTCTCTGGAGAAATGCCTATTTAAGCCTTCTTCCCAAGAAAATATCAGTTTTTAAAAATTTTACTTTCTATCCAAATTTTATAGTTTTAAATATTATAATGCACAAGGAGAACAGTCAACCTCTGTGCCTTAGTATCTCTATTTGTAAAATGAGGATAATATAGAACCTTTCCCTTAAAGTTTCTCTGAGTATTAAGAGAGTTAATATTTGCAAATCACTTAGAACAATGCCTGGCACACAGTAAATGCTACATGAGTGCTTGCACTAAATAAATGATAATATAAAGACCATCTATGAAGAAGCAAAAGATTCAGAATGGAAGAGTCCTACCCTAAACTATTAGTTTGCCTTACATCATCATATTGCACGGGCTCTTATCTCTGCCAAAGTTCAACTCATTGCCAGTTTCCTGCAACATTTTGTAAGTTCTCCTAGTGCAGAAATGATGGATGCTTTACTTCTGAATTTCTTTTCAGGAGGAAAAAAGGATGCCAATTAGTTGGCTGAATGTGAGATGAAGAATTTTGCTAAACTGGGCCTAGAAACTAAATGGGAAAATGAATTAACAGTGTTTTTTTTTTTTTTTCCTCCCATCCTGAAATGCTATGCTAGACTCACAAGTTCACAGGCATCAGCTGGCATGTTTCTCAAAGCTGTGAATCTACATGATGGAGACAAGTTAAGTGCCATGTCATTTGGTGAAAGTGTCACAGGAGCCATCTGTTTCTGTAAATACAGTACAGAGATCCAGGAACCCCACAGATAACTTGATGGCACCGTAGACTGGCATCCTATTGCTTTTCCATAATTTACAGAAAGTCAAAATGTCAAGATTCTAGGAAGGCATGGTAATGCCAAGTTAAGGAGAGAGATCAAGAGAAAATGTTTTTGAGGTAAACAGGTACACTTTTAAATATTTCAAGAGAACAGATTCTTTCTGAATCTGTACACCATCACAGCAGCAAAACATTTATTAATTCTCAGCTCTTTCTCTTTCTCTCAATCTTCATCTCTCTCCTCCTGCCTCACCTGTTCAGAATATATATAGACTTCCCAAACCACTGACTCTGGCGTTGTTACAATGAAGAATGAACATGGGGACTCCTCTGGTGGTCCACTGGTTAAGACTCCATGCTCCCAAAGCAGACAGCCCAAGATGAATCTCTGGTCAGGGAACTAGATGTAATCATAATTGAAATTAAGGGAGTGGGGAGGGATGGATTGGGAATTTGGGATTAGAAAGTGCAAACTATTATATGGGATGAATAAACAGGAAGGTCCTACCAGTGGTAAAGAAACTGCCTGCAATGCAGGAGCCACAGGAGACATGGGTTCAATCCCTGGGTCGGGAAGATCCCGTGGAGGAAGGTATGACAACCTACTTCAGTATTCTTGCCTGGAGAATCCCATGGACAGACGAGCCTGGCGGGCTACAGTCCCTGGGGTCACAAAGAGTCAGACATGACTGAAGTGACTTAGCATGCATGCAATGTATAGCAAAGGGAATTATACTCAATATCCTGTGATAAACCATAATGGAAAATAATATGGAAAAGAATATACACATGTATAACAATCACTGTGCTGTATAGCAGAAATTAACACAATATTGTAAATCAATTATACTTTAATAAAAAATAAATTGGGAAAGATAAAACAAGAAGGGGTAGAAATGAATAGAGAAAAAAAGAGGTTGTAAGGAATAAGAAGTACGCTAGGGATCAAACCATATGAAATTGTCTTTCTGGAGGTCAACAGAGGTAAAAAAAAAAAAAAAAAGTAATATCACATGATTCAATCATTACTTCCCTGGAATTTTCCAGCTCCAGTAATGTTCAAATTATTTAATAGAAATACAGCCTAGGTTCTAGAGCAAATGATTTCTGTTTCCACCACTTGTGGAACATGTACAAATGTCTTGTAAAACAAGACATTTCTATTTTCTGATAGTTTCAGCTGCCAAAGCAATGACCTCCCAAAGAGCCACACATTACTGATGTGTGTTTAAGTGTCAAAGTAATTTTTCATAACTCTTCTTAATTATATATTTGAACACACACACATACACCCCTTTTCTAGACTCAGTGCCTCCTAATATATGTAAGTTCATTTTTCAAAATGACTTTACTTCTGATAACTAAAAGCTTATTTGAATAATGTGGAAGCAATCCATTCATAAAAATAAAACAGAAAGAGGTTTGAGAATTTTGCTCTAACAAAATCCACCCCAAATCACCCTAGATGGAAGAGATCTTTGTAATCACACATACTCAAATCTTTTCTGAACTGTAAAATCTACCACCTCTTCTTAGAAAAAAATCTTAAGAAATTCTCTCATTACTGTTATTACAATAATATTTGTTGGACACATTAAAAATTAGGTTCCCTTAGATCTGTTTTCTCAGTCCAAGTGTTAGATGAGTCATGAACAACTTTAAGACTCTGTTGAAAGTTATGAAACTCTAACTCAAGAAAATTCAGAAGTCCCCAAAAATCTATTGTTCATATAATAAGAAGTTCAAGAACCCTAGTTAAGCATCCCTAAAAGATCAACGTAACTGTTTTAACTGATTTCTACCTTTTCTGCCACAATTTACCCTACTCATTGCTCATCTTTCTTTTTCTTAAAGAAAACTAGAAGAAACAAACAAACAAAATCCTCACAATTCCATCTCCAATGTATCAGGATTTCTTTGCAGTTCTTATCTGAATGCTCGTGTGTGTGTAATTTCAACAGAACTGCAATTTTGATATTTTTAATTTTTAAGTTAATATTATCTCACAAACCCTGTCATATTGCTAACAGAATTCAGAATTGCAATTTCAAGTGAACGCAGAATATGAAATGTTGAACTGCTGTGCCATAATTTCTATCTCCAGTCATGAAAGGTTTTTGAAATTTTTTTCTTAAAATAAATCACAGTGAAAACATTTTTATGGATATGCCATTCCACAGTACGTTTTAAGTGGTGGCAAGAAGATTGCCAGGAGAAATATCAATAACCTTAGATATGCAGATGACACCACCCTAATGGCAGAAAGCGAAGAGGAACTAAAGAGCCTCTTGATGAAGGTGAAAGAAGAGAGTGAAAAAGCTGGCTTAAAACTCAAGATTCAAAAAACTAAGATCATGGCATCTGGTCCCATAACTTCATGGCAAACAGATAGGGGAAAAAATGGAAACAGTAACAGACTTTATTTTCTTTGGCTCCAAAATCACTGGATGGTGGATGGTGACTGCAGTCATGAAATTAAAAGATGCTCGCTCCTTGGGAGAAAAGCTATGAGCAACCTAGACAGCCTATTAAAAAGCAGATACGTCACTTTGCTGACAAAGGTCCATCTAGTCAAAGCTATGATTTTTCCAGTAGTCATGTATGAATGTGAGAGTTGGACCACAAAGAAGGCCAAGCGCCCAAGAATGGATGCTTTTGAAGTGGTACTGGAGAAGACTCTCGAGAGTCCCTTGGAGAGTAAGGAGATCAAACCAGTCAATCCTAGAGGAAATCAGTCCTGAATATTAATTGGAAGGACTGATGCTGAAGGTGAAGCTCCAATACTTTGGCCACCTGATGAGAAGAGGTGACTCATTGGAAAAGACTCTGGGGCTAAGAAAGATTGAAGGCAAGAGAAGAAGGGGACGACAGAGGATAAGATGGTTGGATGGCAGCACCTATTCAATGGACATGACTTTGAGCAAACTCAGGGAGATGGTGAAGGACAGGGAAGCCTGGTGTGCTGCAGTCCTTGGAGAGGCAAAGAGTTGGACATGGCTGAGCAACTGAATAACAACAATTGTTATATCTAGGGCAGCCAGAAAAGTATATGGTCACCTTTGCATCTTGCAGTTCTGGAAGTTATCTTAAAATATTTTGGCCAGTTCAACAGTTGTAAGACATACTAATCTCCCCAAACACCAATTAACATGTTTTACTCCAGTGCTCAGAAATTCATATTGCCTGTGGAGTAAAATCCATAGCCTGTTATTCAGAATTATTTACAATCTAGTCTCCACCTAGGACTCCAAGCTGAGAATCCACCAGTCTGAAACATGCACAAACCCTTCCACCTAAACAGCCTATGGTCCTGGCACCAAACATGCCAGGCCCACTCCAGCTTCACACCTTTGTGCAAAGACACCTCTCCCCCTTTCTTTAGATCTCTCCCTTCCATCAATACCAAGTTCAAGTTCATTTACCTCCAGATAACTGAACTGAGGGACACAGCCATCAGAGAAGCCTCTCTGCCCTTAGACCTTATCATCAAGCACTTACATTTGCTACCATTTTTTAGTTGATTTAGCGCCTAAAAAATGTAATTGTTTCTTCTTCTCTTCTTGAATTATAAACTATTTTGTTAACTTGAATACCAACCACTGTATTTGTACACTGTAGGTACCAATTACCTGTTAGACCCTTAGTGAATGTCTGAATATGGCTATGCCTTCCTATCTATGATTCTATACATGAACTCGTAATGATGTAAGAAAAAATTCATTAAATTGAAAGAGGACCATCCTCACTCCCTCACGTATTGATCATGAACAATTAGTTCTTGGCTCTATGCCCTTCTTTCCAGTGTTGTCACTCCTTGTTCTCCCTCCCTTTTCTTTAAGTCTTTCAATCATTCCATCATTTCCAATTCTCCTGCCATTATTTTTCTTTTTCCTTTTCTTCTGTTATTCTGTCATGTTCCCACTTCCTTTTCAGCTCATTTATTCCATTTCTTCATAAAGGAGTTTGGTGGTTAAGAACTCTGGAGTCAGAAAGTCCTGGGCTCAAACTCTGGCTCTGTCCCTTTTCCAGTCTATAATCTGAGGTCTTTTTGCCTCTTCAAACTACATTTTCTCCATTTGCGCATGGCCCTAACAGTAGCAACCTAGAGTCACATAGTGAAAAATACCACGTACATGAAAGCATTATCTTATTTATTAGTAAATGGTTAATGATGTTAACTTTAACAATCACTTTATATCTCAATCCCTTCATACATTTATCTAACAATCACTATGTCTGCCTATTTTGTAAATTCTTTATTTAAAAATTATGTCATTTCTCTCTTATTTTTTATTATTTATCATACAAATTGTCTCTACCTTATCTTTCCTTCTTCATTATTACTTGAAAAAGAAAATGGAAAACAAGTACAATTGTTTAGTAAAGAAAATGAAATAATGAACAGAATAGAAAGACAAAACTGGAAGCAATTTCATTTGCCTTTATCTCTTTTATCCAGGACTGCTCCTTAGTTTTCTTCTTTTCAAGCTCATGTGTATATTCTCTTTCATATGTATGTATGCGTGTACATGTATATCCATGCCTGTAATGTTTACACAGTTTCTTGACTATTTTTCACTCATAACCATATCCCCAAATACTATGTATGTTCTAGCTGGCATTTCTAAAGCCCACCACAGCAACAAGCCTGTGCCTGTGGGTGACTCTTGTACACCTGAGCAGGGCATTTGCTCTGCTGGAGCAACATCACCCTCTCCACTAAATTTCTCCTAACCATTTCAAAATAAATACAAAACAATAACCAGTAATCGAGAAAGCACAAAATGAGATCCTCAATGTATTTAATATTTTAGATAAGATGAGCAATGAGAAATGGAGAGACAAACTAGAAAATGGGGAAATGGGCCCATTTTTGCTATTTATATCTTAGGATATGGTTATAATAAAAAGTGTCATTTCTTGACTCCTTCTATCACTGTCTTAGGCACACGTATGTCTATTAATGAATTTACTCTTCACAATAATACGATGATGTATTTCTAATTATTACCATCATTTTATATGAGGGGACATGGAGAATCAGAGAGGTTAAGTAACTTGCCTAATGTTACACAGCAAGAAAACTGTGGAGCTGGGATTGGTTAGTGTACACACTTGAGTGGTAGAGTCTAGTATGCACTCCTTGAGACCACAGGTACCATCACAGGAGAATTTGCATTCAACTTCAAACTGACCACATTATCCAAATCATAACTCACGACTGGCTTTATAAAGAAATATATGCAACTGCGGTACTTTCCTTCACAGGACAGATAGTAGATTCTTTTTTATTCCCCTCCAAACATAAAGAAAATAGAAGACAAGAGAGTTGAAACATCTTTCAATTCCACATTTGGCTGGTTCATGTCCCACCAGCCTTTTTTTCCCCCCTTCCTGCAAAGACAAGGGGCTGGCTGGCTGGCTGCCAAATGAGGGAAAGTAATTTTGAGAATGCTCAAGAGATCTCAGATTTAACTATTTTGATCCCTCTTCCATCCCTAAAGGATGTGGAAAGTGTTTAGCTGCTAACCTCACCCAGATGTCTCCAAAATTATGGGCAAGGTTTTATCCCCTTAGAGTTAATTCTGGAGTTGCGGAATGAAAAAAATGCTCTTTTGTGCTTTTCAAATTTATTTTCTCCTCCTCCTTTGAAGCACAGAAATCTTAGTATAGCTAACTGCCTGCACACTGGTCTCCCAGGCCTCAGACTACATTCCTCGGAAAGATCCCAGCTCACATAGAGGACGATGCATGACTCCAACTCCCTCTGTTAAGGGTCCACTGTTTCCCTTTGTTGCCAAACTTTTTCCTCTTTCTGTTTTCCCCAAGCAGCAGAAGAGGATACCATGTATGGGGATTAATATCAAGAACAAAAGCATACTTTCAACGACCTATCTTTCAACCAAAACACTAATTCTGAAAATGCCTCTCTTGTATCTGTTTAATTTGAAATGACCTACACCCAAGTGGAATCCCATAGACCCATTCTGTCCTGCTCGCTACCTGAACTGCTTACGGTCCATGACCTCAACTTCATTCAAATGACCCTCTAGTTCAGTTTCGCTGAACATAATTTCTGTAGCTAATTACTCATATTTAAAAGGTGTTCTGATACCACCCAACTCATTTACATAACTGAGGCAGGCAGTCCATGAGGAGACTTTAAGCCTCTCCCACCCTCCAAGAGCCCCCTTCCTGCTGTCTAATCCAATTTGAAGCTCTCTGTGGTGGACCGCCTGTCATTTGTTTGTGTTTGTATCCATTTGTCTGCACCCAGAAGAATGGATGCAGTGTTTACTAAATATAATAATGAAAAGCATAAGAAGGCTTTGGAAAGGGTACGAACTAGAGAGATTAGCTGATTTAAAATTATCTGTAGGAACTAACAGCTAAAGGTATTTGTTTTTTAAACAATGCATTGATTTAAAAAAAAAATCTTAGTGTTGACTGCAAATATATTAGAAGTTACAAGGCTCTCTTGATTTGCTCTCTCCATCCTCAATATTGTGCCAGCTAATCACACAGCTTTCCAGATCCTTCTAGTGTTCATTCAAAGCTTAACAATGTTCTAAAAGATTTTCTATAAGGACAATACCTACCTGAATGGGATGTAGGCCCACTAAACTCAAGCTCTTTCATCATCCTGATATATCTTAAAATTTTTCCAGACACAATGAAAATGCTAGTAAAGAGCTAAATGTAGAATCATTTTTACCTATAAAATGACAGCTTTCAAATCTCTTAAATAATTATAAATAAACATCTACAAACCATGAAATGGATTCCTTTTTAAATTAAGAGACACTTTTAAACTAACTAGGTAAGATATAAAATCCTCAGAGGGGCTTTTCTGGTCAATTATTAAAATAAAAATAAACATTATGTATTATAGGAAAGACTGATCCACACATCTGATGTTTTCATAATTTATTTACTCATTTTTGCTGTTATAGAAAATCATAGCATGTACTGCTCTCCTGCAGCAGCAGAGATGCGGGCCAATGAAGAGTAAAATTAAAGGAGTTCCTATGTTTTAGCATTACCCACATTTTGCTCCATTAATACCCATCCCCTAAATATTTACAGAATGACTACTGTGTGAAATGTAACATTTTAGCAGCGTCTGGGTATAGACAGAAACTTTATAGCAGGAAAAATCACTGAAATGATTTAGTTTATGTTTCTCATTTGATAGTTGAGAAAAACCAAAGCAGACAGAGATGATCAGAAGCTGTTTATGAGCAATAAGGTCTTAGCCTTATTTCTAAAAAATATATATTTTAGACACCAGGGCCTCATTCTTACTGCCTTTAGTTATATGAAGTCAAGAATCAAGAATAGGAAGAAGCCAAGAAGGAAGGCTTGATTTTGACTCTATCCAGAGAATAGGATTAGAACCAATCTAGGGAAGCTGTCATGAAACCAATTAGCAGTACCTGATGAACTGAGGATGAGAAATGTGGACCCCTGGAATAGATTTTATATTTTATAAAGAAGAAAAAATGGAGTGAAGAGGTGCAGTCAAATAAGGAACTGATTCTTTACTGTTTATGTTATACATGGAAATAAAAGGAGAGTATGAAAAAGCCTGGATTTCAGGTTCAGCTATGAAGCTTGGTGAGCTGTGTGATGTGCGATGCTGACAAGTTACTCTGCCTTTCTAGGTACCAGTTTCCTCATTCCAGTGAGGTGTCTGACTAGGTAATCATTAAGATTAAGTCTAACACAGAATTCCCAATATCTCATGGAAAGCATTTTGTCTCAAAATAAGGAAAACCTGCCTATGTACTGAACTTGTACAAAAATGACATGCACATTATTATAAAACCTTGAATTATATGTTTGAGTTTTTATAATAGCAACTGGGGGTTGAGCTAATTATTTCCCAAATCTCCTTGAAACCTGATCCATTGCTTCCCTGCTATAGACTGAATGGTAACACCCCGCCCCCCCCCACCACCACCAATTCATATGTTGTACCCATAATCCTCAGTGTGATGGAGATGGGAGGTAATTAGGTCATGAGGGTAGAGCCGTCATGAACGGGATTAGTGCCCTTATAAGAAGAGACATAAGAGAGACCCTCTTTCCCGGCCATGTGACATCATAGCAAGAAAGCAGCAGTCTACAAACCAGGAAGAGACTCTTACCAGAAACCAAGTTGGCCAGTATCTTGCTCTTGGAGTTCCCAGCTTCCAGAACTGTAATAAATTTCTGTTGTTTAAGCCTTTCAGTCTATGGTATTTTGTTAAGACAACCTGAGCTGACAAAGAGAGCGCTAGCAGCTGCAGTAGTCCAGCAAGGCCAGAGCAGGGAGTGTGTCTGGGGGAGCAGATAAAAGCAGGCCATGCTGCCTGCTATGGAGCAAGAGTGCTGGAAGTCAGGAGACTGAAATTTTAGTTTTAGTTCTGCCACGGTTAAATTTACATTCTTTCTTAAAAATTAATTGTTTTGGGGTAGAGTTGCTTTATAATGCTATGTTAGTTTCTACTATATAGCAAAATGAATCATCCACACATATATTGCCTCCCTTTTGGATTTCCTTCCTATTTAGGTCACCATAGAGCTTTAAAGTAGAGTTCTCTGTGCTATACAGTAGGTTCTCGTTGGTTGTTAAACGTTTTTCAAGGGAAGGCATCATATTATCCTCCTTAGTATTAGTTTTCCTTATTATGAAACAGATCTGTATAGATTAAGTATTTTGTCTTCCTTCATGAATCCATTTTTCTCCTCACTCCAGTCAACTAGATGATTAATTCCATTAGGCTGATTTAAAGAGTCAGAAAGTACATTGGTAAATGCCAGGAGCCAGGGTTGGGGGGTGAGGAGGGGGAATGGGGAGTTAATGTTTAGTGAGGACAGAGTTTCAGTTTAGGAAGGTGGAAAATTCGGGAGATGGATGATGGTGAGAGTTTCACAAAAGGGTCAATGTCCTGAGGGCCACTGAACTGTACAGTTAAATATGGTTAAAGTAGTATGTGTTATGTTGTGTGACTTTTACAATTAAAAAAATTAAAACATACACAAATTTTAAGACTTCAACATTCTTCCCTCCTACCTCCTACTCAGTTGTAAACAGAGGACCAAAAGTACTTGGTTTGACATCATCTTTTACAGGGATGATGTTTTTCTGGCCAAAATACACAAAGATTTGGAAATATGAAGTGGCAGAAAGGCTGGAGTGTGAGTACAGACAGGCTCTCTAACATCAGAGCTGTGCTGTCCAAGGCAGCAGCCATGAACCACATGTGGAAACTGAGCACTTAGAACGTGGCTGGTCTGCATTGAAATGTGCTCAAGAGAATATATGCTAGGTTATGAACATTAACAGAAAAGCCAGAATGTGCAGAATCTCACTGTTTAACATTCATTACAAGTTGAAACAACATTTTATATACACTGGGTTTAAAGATAAATTAATTTCACCTGTTTCTTTTTACTTTCTTTTTTTTTTTTTTTTTGCCATGCCATGCAGTTTTCAGGATCTCAGTTCTCCAAGTGGTGACTGAACCTGGGCCACAGCAATGAAGATCCAGAATCCTCACCTCCAGGCCACCAGGAAACTCCCTCTTTTTTACTCTTCTAATGTGGCTACTAAAAAAACTAAAATTCCATATGTGGCTCCTATTGTATTTCTTTGGAACTATGCTATTCTAGAAATGTATAACCTCTCAAGGAAGAAAATAATGTTGCCAGACAGGTGTTAAAACAAACAAACAAAATGCCTGAAGAGATCAATTAAATTAGGCAGGCATTAGACTCCAATCTCCCAAAGACTGAGAGAGAAAATCCCAACAAAATAAAGTCCTGGGTTCCATCTCAATTTCTAAAATGAGAATTATCCCTGAGAATATGATCCAAGGGAACCATCTAAGGAATTAAATTCCTCAACTATCTGCAATCTTAAAACCCTCCAACTTCTTAAGTTGAAGGAGTATTTTCCTAACTCAAAGAGATCCAGTATATGTCCAACCAGGTTCCTTTAAGCCAGAAACACTTGCTTGTCGGGATAGAGCCTAACAGAAAATTTTGAGCTGCTTCCAAAAATGTGAAGAATGTCTCAAGGCTGGGTGCACGAGGCGCTCTCCTTGGTCCTGAGACCTCTGCCTTTGGTTGAGCTCATTCTTGGCTCTGTGCCGGCAAGCTGAATACCTCCATCTAATTTGCTCTGTGTGAAAAGCCCAGAGTCCATACTCTCTGCGTATTTCATTCACCATAGTGTCATGTTCAGTGAGGATATATTTACGCATTCAAACCTTCTACTGGACTGAGCTTCTTAAGGCTAGCAACTACATGCCATAGTCATCTTTGTACACTAAGCACAGAAGTTGGTATGAAGTAGGCACTCAATAAATAAACAAATCTTTAGCTAATGCTTTTACCTGTGCTACTTTATGAGTTGCTAAATCTCTGCTGGGATGCACCGAGTATAGGAACAGGTTTAAGAAAGAGACTTGATACCTAATATATTTTTGTGTGTGTGTAGGCAGAGATGGTGTGTGTGTGTGTGTGTGTGTGTGTGTGTGTAGGAGACATAACAGAAAATCCCAGAAGAGGGAAAGAGAAAAAGCAAAGACTCAGAGGGTAGCAACAAGGTATGTTCACAGCATGACAAGCTTTGTTAAGCTGAGATTGAGGGTTGTGAGGGAGGAGTGAGTTAAAGAGACTATTAACCTCAGGAAAGGAATATAAGACTCAGAAATATTTCACGTAAGGGACTGACAGCATAAAAGGAGATTTTAGGGAACAGTGGGCTCTGGGGGAAGGGATGAAAAGCAAAAATAGCAATTAAGTAGCTATTAGGATAATGAATGAGGGAAGGGCACCTCGGGCTTAAGTTTTGTTGGTAGAGTTTTTAGAAATTTAGACCTGGGAAGGCAGGTTTTTAGGAAAGGGCAAGGAGGTGGGTGAGCTATGTGAGGAGATGGATGTATTGGCAAAGAACACTAGGGAAAGCTTTGCTATGTGATGGGCAAAAATCCCCATACACAAAAGCCCACATACACTCAACATGATTTTTCAGAAATTTTGGGATTATGTAATTGAACGTTACTCTATGTCCCAGAGACTGGCCAAGAACACCAGCCCAGGTTATAGCTCGGTTACATTTTATTTTTGTTATTGCTTTGTGCCTCTTGGCTCTTTGACTTTCTGCATATTTATGTCACTATAGTTGTTATTGGGCTTCCCTGGTGGCTCAATGGTAAGGAATCTGCCTGCAATGCAGGAAACTTGGGTTCGATCCCTGGGTTAGGCAGATCCCCTGGGGGAGGGCATGGCAACCCACTCTGGTATCCTGGAGAATCCCCATGGACAGAGGTGCCTGGCAGGCTACAGTCCATGGGGTCGCAAAAAGTCAGACACAACTGAGTGTTGAAGCCCAGAACATACTTGCTACTGCTCTTTAAGTGTGTACTCTTAAATCTTGTTCTCTTGATTATATTTTTTAGATCTTATTTGCTACCTAGTTCATCCTTCGATTCTTATTGGTTGAATATCACTTCTACATGAACAGGAAGCACTCCCCTTTACCACAAGAATATCTCTCACTGCAATATTTCTGTTTTAAGTCACAGTAGCCTGTCACATGAATGGTTACAATAGTCTCTCAATCCATCTCTGGTTTCTACTCTTATTCCCACATAGGGTCACAGAGATTGTTTACAATAAAATGAGATCATACATACTGCTCAAAACCCTCTAAAAGCTTCTCATATTCAAAATAAGACCCCAATGCCTTGCCACAGCTATAAGGTTCTGTGCAGGCAGGCCCTTGTCTGCCTGACCCAATGAATTCTTTACCATTTGCCCCACTGCTGACTGCGCTTCACCCATCATGTCTCCTTTAGTTCCCTGGACCTAACAAGCCTTCTCACACTTCAGAGCTTTCACACTAGCAGGTCCCTCCACTGGAGTTGTTTCCCTTGGATCTACCCAAGGGATACTTGGGTACTTGGATACTTGGATACTCCAATTCTCAAATTCAGGTTTCCATTCAAATGTCACTTTCTCAAATGCCCACCTCTCCCACTTCTCACCATACTGTCTAAAATGGCATCTCTCCTCCCATCCCGACAATTTTCTTCCACTTTACTTCTGTCAGGTATTTTTAAAATTTTTATTTTATATTGGAGTATAATTGATTAACAATGTTGTGTTAGCAACGTGATTCAGTTATACATATACATGAATCTATTCTCCGACACAGTATTTAATATAATCTCAAATTACCATTCAACCATCTTGAAATCAATCCTGAATATTCATTGGACGGAATGATGCTGAAGCTGAAGCTCCAATACTTTGGTACTGTGAAGAGCTGACGCATTAGAAAAGACCCTGATGCTGGGAAAGATTGAGGGCAGGAGAAGAAGGGGGCAGCAGAGGATGAGATGGTTGCTTGGCATCATCAACTCAATGGACAAGAGTTTGAGCAAATTCAGGGAGACAGCAGAGGACAGAGGAGCCTGGCATGCTGCAGTCCATAGGGTTGCAGAGAGTGGCCATGACTTAGTGACTGAACAACAACAATCTTGAGATACTCACTGTAACAGACACTGTTGGTGGTCCTCCACCATCCCCTTGGCGCTCATCCTTCCAGGCACATGCGTGGCTTCCTATGTCAGCATCTGCCATTCTCCACCAGGAGGGTTTCCCAGCGGTGCTCAGCCACTGCACAGGGCAGGCCTAAGAACTAGGAGCTGACACACGACCTGAGGGGACCCTCATTCAGTGACCAGTAGGAGTTGGCAGATAAACGCCCCTGCCTCCTCACCCTGTGCTCGTGACGACGCTGAGGCATATTCTAAACCAACTCCCAAGGCTCATGGTGGAACTGAGTTTCACTTGCCCACTGGTAACAAGGTTACCTGCTCAGCATTATGGCCCAATTGGCTTCCTCTCTTTCCTAATTTCATGGGCCCACTCCCCTGTGGGTACTTCCTGGGGTCAGCTCCCAAATAAATTATGTGCACTCAAATCCTCATCTCAGAGCCTTCTTTGGGGATAATCTAGCTTATTTCTTTTTTCTTCTCTGTTCTCTCTCTCTCTTTTACGGTTCAACATTTTGAAATTACAATAGTCTTCCAGTACATGGTTTGTAAGTTTACTTGGTAGTATCAAATGACAACACTAAAACAATTTAGTAACAGGTCAGATGTCCTTTATTCAAGGGGAAACAATCCATGAACTGGGAAAGTACAGTGCCTCACAAGCAGTGGAGCACTGTTCCCAATAGATCTGGAGGCAAGAATGAGTTTTATAGAGAGTTAAGAGGCAACCTGGAAATAAGGCATGACTGGCCAGGAGGTGGGGCATTTACTTATAGGGGGAGCAGGTCTTGTTCTCCAGAGTAAGGTAAGCTAGCTAAGCTGAGCTGGAGTTGATCAGTATACATTTGGATTCCCTGCAGGGTTTACTGTAAGTACAAGCTGACTTAGATTTAGATTTGTGACAAAGGGCCACTGGGGCAGGCTCTGTTTAGTGGGTCCCCACCCACATATAAATTAGTAACATCTTTCTTCTCATGGCATTATATAAGATAGATTACTCATCAATTACTCATTGATTGGGACACCCCTCCCCCACCACCACCCTCCAGTGGAATACATGCTACCTGCAGAAGCTTGTCTGTTTTGGTTTTTATTCCCCACTGGTACATTGGTATTCTTGGTATACTGAACAGTGCTTGACGCAGAACAGATGCTTTATTACAACACTTGATCAAGTGTGGCATGGAGGGGATAACATTGCTTCCTTTTAAAAGCCACAATGTGGGACTTCCCTGGCAGTCCAGTGGTTAAGACTATGCCTTCCAATGCAGGGAGTGCAGCTTCAACTCCTGGTCAGGGAACTAAGACCTCACATATAGCATGACACAACCAAAAAGATAAAATAAAAATAAAAGCCATAACGCATTACCCAGGAAGATGGGACATCGAGGTACCTTACAGAGTAGACTAACTTCATCATGGGACCACAGAGAACCAAGAGGCAACGCTGGTAGTTGCATGAAACAGCAGCGCTCTTGGGCTGCCTAGATAAGGGCTCTCTCCACTGAGCTCAGAATTTTGGAAAGATTTTAGGACCGGAGTTTCTGAGACTTTATGTTTGTTTCACTTTAGTTTTTGACAACTCAGAAGGAGGGGCAAAGCTGGAGAGGGAGATACTGGACTTACCACTGTGACAGGTTTAAACAATTCAATTCATTAGAGATTTGCAAAGATGAAACAGAAGTTGGCTTTCATTTTCTGGCTTTTTAAGAAGTGAATTATGGGTACTTTTGGAAGCAGATAATATAAACTTAACAAAAGAAAATAGTTGTCTTTTTGCGTTTCCAGTGCAAACATTGTCTTGCAGTTATGTGGATGGTACAGACCTATTAGTCATCCATCCTGAGGGCTCTAAAAGATAATCTCATAAAAAAAGCAGAGACAGCTGTGCCATCGCTCTGAGAGTGCCTCAGGGCTTCAGGGACCCCTCTCAAAGCAGAGATGAGAAGACCACTGACCGTCTGCTAGTTCTTGAATGGTGCTAGTGATAAGGCCACCATTGTATGGATGATGCTGATGATGACAATGATTTGTAAGAATGGCCCATCCCCCTAAGAACTAATCTAAGACTACTTCCTTCTGAAAGCTCGAGTCATCTAAAGCTTGCAAGTTCAGGGTCCAAACAGGCAAAACTAAATTTTGCTAACTTGGAACGCAAGACGTTGTAGCCTATTATCAAACCCCTGGAGCCCAACAGTCCATTAAAATAATGAGACTTGTAATGTCTTTCTTGCAATATTAAGAGCATCTTAATTACCTAATCTCCAGTGAGTGGCAGACAGCAACATTTTATGCATAATCTAATCAAAGAAGCACTGAACAGTGGTCTGAGTTAAAGTCAAAGAGAATTTTCCTTGGTAGGCCAGCATCGGAAGAACAACTCAAGAAAGCAAATATGATAAAGTATCAGATCTGCTTGGATGTCAGAAAGGCTATCCTGCCTGTGATACAGGTTTTCATCCTTACAGTTTGGAGGAAATAGATTTTTTCATGTAACATTTCTGGGAGCTGCTATAAAAAAAAAACTACATTTAGAAATAACTTTTTTTATATGTTGCAAATTTTTTTCTGACAGTGTTTTACTTGACAGGTACTAACAATAAACATAAATCACACTAGGAAGCAATGCTTAGAGAGAGCAATGCTAAAGGGTAATCAAGAAAATGAACATGTTTACATACATATGTTTTCTTTTCTTTTTTGGCTATGCCATGCAGCCTATAAGATCTTAGATCCTTGACCAGGAAACAAAGCCGGCAATCCTCAGTGGAAGTGTTAGGTGAAGCACACTGATTGAAACCGCCCACCCTGGCCAGGCACCATAGTAACCATTTGCATGAGTTGTTTTATGGCAGGAGATCCTGATAAGGAATACGGAACTAATAGGCCACCACCAGCCGGAAGAGTTCGGGAAAGATCGGGAAAGATCGAGAGGAGACACTACCTGTCCGTCCACTTCCCAGAATCCCTCTTGCTAGCATCCATCTTGGCTGAGCGATGCGTGCGCCACCAGGAAAGACTCTGAATTAGAATGATTGGCCAAAGACTACCCGGAAACGAATCCCATCACCATAAAACCCAAGACTGCGAGCCACGCGGCAGAGCAGTTCTCCTGGGTTCCCTTACTTACTGCTCTCCACCCGGGTGCCCTTTCCCAATAAAATCTCTTGCTTTGTCAGCATGTGTCTCCTCGGACAATTCATTTCCGAGTGTTAGACAAGAGCCCAGTTTCGGGCCCTGGAAGGGGTCCCCCTTCCTGCAACAAATGGCGATCACGAAGGGACATCTTCTTCGCTGAGACTGACATCCTGACCACTCGGGGTACTCAAGGGCCAGCTTGCCTGCCAATGGACCAGACCCAGCGGCCGCAACTGGGACCCTTTTGTCCCTGGTCTCCTCCTGACGCGGACAACTGGCCAGAGTGCCCCGACCGGTAAGAAACAAGAGACTTTATTGACCTCCCTCCCCTTCCCTCTCTCTTTCCTCTCCTTAGCCCTTCCTATCCTTCCCGTTTTTCTAGTCCCCCGGTCCTGGACGCAGGAATCTGGTCGAAGGGCCTCAGCTTGAGCTGAGGATTGGAGACTGATCACCTCCTCTTGGCAGAGAACTCGAATTTTCTGGTCTGGTTTCTGGTAGGGCCGAGTTCCAGTCCTCCCTTTTCTGGAAGCCCAGGGAAAAGTCCCGTAACGCCTGGGTGTCTGCAGGTGGCAGGAGACGTCTGTAAGGCCACCCCTTTTGCCCCCCTTTCCCGCCTCCTCCCCCTTCTTTCAACCTGGCTTCCTTTCCTCCTTTTGAAATCTTTGAAGACATCTGAAGTTTTGTGTCTCTATAAAAGGTTTTCTGAGAGACTGTATTCTTGTATTTAAGAGAGTGTCTGATGAGGACTGCCAGGTTTATATGTGTGTGTTTTAACTCTGTTCTGTGTTGTGATTTGTGATGGCCATTTTGCTTTGTTTGGCTACCATTTAGACCTGCCACCATTTTGTTAGAGCTTGATTTTCTTTCCCTGTGCCTTGAGACCAGGGCTCTCAGGAACACTTATCTAGACCATCTCTAACTCCTGAGACTGAAAAAAAGAAAAGAAAAAAGCCTTTAAAAATGTTATTTATTTCAGCTTATTTTATAAACTAGTAAATTTTATATTGTAATATCTAATTCATGGCCAAACTTAGAAAATGAAGCGAGATCTTACAGTGTGTCTGTCTAAATATGTCTTGGTATGTTTTTGTCTCTGGGTAATATTTTTAGGTTAATTTGTAAATGAGCTCTATTTAATTGGCTTAAAAAAGGTAAGCGCTTACAAATCAAATAATTCTAAATTAAACAATAAATTCCAGGTTCAGGTGAACTGGGAAATATTCAGTATTAAATACCTGATATTAATGTTTTTTGTTGACCTATCTAATATAGACATGTCTTAGAGTAATTGACATCAAGTAGAATATTTTCATTGTACCTAGGTTTAATATAAGTTAAATATTATACCTATTACAAGTTTGTCAACAAAGAAATTACCTCGAGTGAAAAAACTTCTAGAAAATGTAAATGAGGTATGAGTTTATATATAAACTCTATTAAGAATAATTATTCTTTTAAAATATCTGTTTACAATAGTCTCTCCAGATTGACGTAACTTGAATTTCTAAGGGTTGTGCTAAACTAAGTATTGAAAGTCTATTAAATAATTAGGTCATTTCCAAATGAAATAAGATTTTGAAACATTTACTACTAAACACTGATTTCCTTTTACAGAAAAACTAAAGAGATTTGGGACTATAAAAGAATAATGTTTGATGCCATCCTAAAATGTTTTAAGAAAGCAAGGGTTTTAGAAATTATCACTGGTATTTATGCTCACCAATCTATAAAATGCTAATATAAAAGTTAGCTCTTGGTTGCTAAAGGAAAGCAGGAAGAGTGATTTCAGTAAAAAAGTATGAAAAAATACTAAAAAGAGTTATGCATGATCAGGATTTTCTAAAATTGGATTACAATTAGTTAGATAAGTGGATTTTGTTAGGAATGACATGGTTGTAAGAAAACTGCTTAGAGCCAATTAGGTCCCGGAGCTGACTTTCACTAGACCTTGAGCCTTGGTATTTGTGCCCATTGTGACATATCAATAAGCTAAATGATACACCCATCAACATTGACTGAATCTGACCAAATGTTCTAAAGCTTTTAATTGTTCTTTTCGATAAAACTTCCTGAATCGAATTCTTTTGAAGTTTCTTTGACATCTAGCTAACTTTGGGGTGTTTCAGAGGGCCCCTGAAACATCCCAAAGAAAGATATTAAACTGTTTATTTGGTTGGTTAAGTTACATGAAAAAGATTATCAAATGAGTAATAAATCCACTCATGTTATAATGTATAAAAAGTTACTAATACAGATATCCTAGAAATTATATAGAGTTCTTAACATTTTGATATGTCTTGGTATTCTGATGAAAAACCTGATGACGTCACAAAAGTTAACAAAGGACTGAATGAACCAGTGAATATGCTTATAACTTTTATGGTTTCTATCTGAGAAATTACAGGTTTAAATTGTGTGTTTTCCGGGAACAGAAAAAACCTTCCTCTTAAACTAATTATAAAAATAATTTGGTAAAATTACACATTATAAACAAGACAATTGTATTTTCTCTCTATCTGACTCCTCCAGAAATTTAAAACTCTTAAGTTTCCAGTAAGTTTATCAAATGAGCTAAAAAGGTTATCTCACTAACAGGTACAAAAATCTCAAGGAATTTTTGAGACCTTAAAAAGAAAAGAGTTCATTTGTTAGGCAAAATCTGTGATAAGCCTTTGGCGTGAGTTTCCCAGTCCTGTTTTATATTAAAAGTTCAGTCTGAGATCCTATAAGTGTTTCAGCAAAATAAAAAGTCTATGATCAATTCTGTTATGTGATATTAATGTAAAAGTTTGTTTCTGAAGCTTGTCTCAGTAATCTATCTTTGGACGAAGATCAGATGCCTCATGACCTGCAACCAGGACTGGAAAAAGACATAATTTAAGAGACTGTCTCCAACCTGGATGGAAAGACTTTTTATCAGGTACTCTTAAATAGCTCATACAGAATAAAACTGAAGGGAAATTAACTCTTAGATTAATTCCCACTTCCAAAGGCCCCTACACTGGATTGGTCTATAGAGAAGACAGCTGACCTGATCTCACCTTAAAATGATGCTCAAACAAGAAAAACTACAGCACACCAGGATGAGAAGACAACGACATCAGAGGTAGACAGCTTGTCCAAGATACCGGACCTGATTCGTATGATCGTTTATAGTGTTCTCTTGACTTCTTAGACCTTTGTATATAAATCAAATGCTTTTCTATCATAGGCCTGATACTATGCTAGTTTTAAAAATCAATCCA